>NC_057794.1:428742764-428794441 GCF_018294505.1 Triticum aestivum | reverse complement strand
GGCCCATGTTGCTCCACCGACGTACTCCTTCCTCCTATATATACCTACGTGCCCCCAAACTACCAGATACGGAGCCAAAACCCTAATTCCACCACCGTAACATTCTGTACCCATGAGATCCCATCTTGGGGCCTTTTCCGGAGCTCTGCCGGAGGGGGCATCGATCACGGAGGGCTTCTACATCAACACCATAGCCTCTCCGATGAAGTGTGAGTAGTTTACTTCAGACCTACGGGTCCATAGTAATTAGCTAGATGTCTTCTTATCTCTTTTTGGATCTCAATACAAAGTTCTCCCCCTCTCTTGTGGAGATCTATTCGATGTAATCTTCTTTTGCGGTGTGTTTGTTGTGACCGATGAATTGTGGGTTTATGATCAAGTTTATCTATGAACAATATTTGAATCTTCTCTGAATTCTTTTATGTATGATTGGTTATCTTTGCAAGTCTCTTCGAATTATCAGTTTGGTTTGGCCTACTAGATTGATCTTTCTTGCAATGGGAGAAGTGCTTAGCTTTGGGTTCAATCTTGCGGTGTCCTTTCCCAGTGACAGTAGGGGCAGCAAGGCACGTATTGTATTGTTTCCATCGAGGATAACAAGATGGGGTTTATGAAGGAAATATGCCCTAGAGGCAATAATAAAGTTATTATTTATTTCCTTATATCATGATAAATGTTTATTATTCATGCTAGAATTGTATTAACCGGAAACATAATACATGTGTGAATACATAGACAAACAGATTGTCACTAGTATGCCTCTACTTGACTAGCTCGTTGATCAAAGATGGTTATGTTTCCTAACCATATACATGAGTTATCATTTGATTAACGAGGTCACATCATTAGGAGAATGATGTGATTGACATGACCCATTTCGTTAGCTTAGCACCCGATCGTTTAGTATGTTGCTATTGCTTTCTTCATGACTTATACATGTTCCTATGACTATGAGATTATGCAACTCCCGTTTACCGGAGGAACACTTTGTGTCCTACCAAACGTCACAACATAACTGGGTGATTATAAAGGTGCTCTACAGGTGTCTCCAAAGGTACTTGTTGGGTTGGCGTATTTTGAGATTAGGATTTGTCACTCCGATTGTCGGAGAGGTATCTCTGGGCCCTCTCGGTAATGCACATCACTTAAGCCTTGCAAGCATTGCAACTAATGAGTTAGTTGCGGGATGATGTATTACAGAACGAGTAAAGAGACTTTCCGGTAACGAGATTGAACTAGGTATTGAGATACCAACGATCGAATCTCGGGCAAGTAACATACCGATGACAAAGGGAACAACGTATGTTGTTATGCGGTTTGACCGATAAAGATCTTTGTAGAATATGTGGGAGCCAATATGAACATCCAGGTTTCGCTATTAGTTATTGACCGGAGACATGTCTCGGTCATGTCTACATAGTTCTCGAACCCGTAGGGTCCGCACGCTTAACGTTTCGATGACGGTTATATTATGAGTTTATATGTTTTGATGTACCGAAGGTTGTTCGGAGTCCCGGATGTGATCTCGGACATGACGAGGAGTCTCGAAATGGTCGAGACATGAAGATTGATATATTGGAAGCCTATGTTTGGATATCAGAAGTGTTCCGGGTGAAATCGGGATTTTACCGGAGTACCGGGAGGTTACCGGAACCCCCCGGGGGCTTAATGGGCCTACATGGGCCTTAGTGGAAATAGAGGGCAGCAAGGGGAGTGTGGGGCGCGCCCCCCAAGGCCCAAACCGAATTGGTTTAGGGCAAGGGAGGTCGGCCCCCTCTTTCCTTCTCCCCTCTCCCTTTCCTTCCCCCTCTCCTACTCCTACTAGGAATAGGAGGAGTCCTACTCCTAGTGGGAGTAGGACTCCCCCTTGGCGCGCCTCTCCCTGGCCGGCCGCCTCCTCCCCTTGCTCCTTTATATACTGGGGCAGGGGGCACCCCATAGACACAACAATTGATCAAGTTGATCTTTTAGCCGTGTGCGGTGCCCCCCTCCACCATAGTCCACCTCGATAATACTATAGCAGTGCTTAGGCGAAGCCCTGCATCGGTAGAACATCAACATCGTCACCACGCCGTCGTGCTGACAAAACTCTCCCTCAACACTCGGCTGGATCGGAGTTCGAGGGACTTCATCGGGCTGAACGTGTGCTGAACTCGGAGGTGTCGTGCGTTCGGTACTTGATCGGTCGGATCGTGAAGACGTACGACTACATCAACCGCGTTGTGCTAACGCTTCCGCTTTCGGTCTACGAGGGTACGTGGACAACACTCTCCCCTCTCGTTGTTGTTCATCACCATGATCTTGCGTGTGCGTAGGAATTTTTTTTGAAATTACTACGTTCCCCAACAGTTTATATCATATTGCATGAGTTTACCCCTCTACATCATGTCATCTTGCTTAAAGCGTTACTCTGTTCTCTTGAACTTAATACTCTAGATGCATGCTGGATAGCAGTCGATGTGTGGAGTAATAGTAGTAGATGCAGGCAGGAGTCGGTCTACTTGTCTTGGACGTGATGCCTATATACATGATCATACCTAGATATTCTCATAACTATGCTCAATTCTGTCAATTGCTCAACAGTAATTTGTTCACCCACCATAATACTTATGCTCTCGAGAGAAGCCTCTAGTGAAAACTATGGCCCCCGAGTCTATTTTCCATCATATTAATCTTCCAATACTTAGTTATTTCCTTTGCCATTTATTTTACTTGCATCTTTATTTCTCTTTATCATAAAAATACCAAAAATATTATCTTATCATATCTATCAGATCTCACTCTCATAGGTGACCGTGAAGGGATTGACAACCCCTTTATCGCGTTGGTTGCGAGGAGTTTATTTGTTTGTGTAGGTGTGAGGGACTCGTGCGTGGCCTCCTACTGGATTGATACCTTGGTTCTCAAAAACTAAGGGAAATACTTATGCTGCTCTGCTGCATCACCCTTTCCTCTTCAAGGGAAAACAAACGCAGTGCTCAAGAGGTAGCAAGATGGATTTCTGGCGCCGTTGTCGGGGAGTCTACGCAAAAGTCAACATACCAAGTACCCATCACAAACCCTTATCTCCCGCATTACATTATTTGCCATTTGCCTCTCGTTTTCCTCTCCCCCACTTCACCCTTGCCTTTTTATTCGCCCTCTCTCTCCATCCTCCCTCTCTTTCTCTATTCGCCTCTTTTTGCCCGTTTCTTGTTTGCTTGTGTGTTGGATTGCTTGCTTGTCACAATGGCTCAAGATAATACCAAATTGTGTGACTTTACCAATACCAACAACAATGATTTTATTAGCACTCCGATTGCTCCTCTTAGCGATGCTGAATCTTGTGAAATTAATGTTGCCTTGCTGAATCTTGTCATCAAAGATCCGTTTTCTGGCCTTCCTAGTGAAGATGCCGCTACCCATCTAAACAACTTCGTTGATTTGTGTGATATGCAAAAGAAGAAAGATGTGGATAATGATATTGTTAAATTGAAGCTATTCCCGTTTTCGCTTAGAGATCGTGCTAAAGCTTGGTTTTCGTCTTTGCCTAAAAATAGTATTGATTCGTGGAATAACTGCAAAGATGCTTTTATCTCTAAGTATTTTCCTCCCACTAAGATCATCTCTCTTAGAAATGATATTATGAATTTTAAGCAACTTGATCATGAACATGTTTCACAAGCTTGGGAGAGGATGAAATTAATGATACGCAATTGCCCTACACATGGTTTGAATTTGTGGATGATTATACAAAAAAATTATGCTGGATTGAATTTTGCTTCTAGAAATCTTTTAGATTCGGCCATGGGAGGCACTTTTATGGAAATCACTTTAGGAGAAGCTACTAAACTCCTAGATAATATTATGGTTAATTATTCTCAATGGCACACTGAAAGATCTACTAATAAGAAAGTGCATGCGATAGAAGAAATTAATGTTTTGAGTGGTAAGATGGATGAACTTATGAAATTATTTGCTAATAAAAGTGTTTCTTCTGATCCTAATGATATGCCTTTGTCTACTTTGATTGAGAATAATAATGAATCTTTGGATGTGAATTTTGTTGGTAGGAATAATTTTGGTAACAACGCGTATAGAGGAAACTTTAATCCTATGCCGTATCCTAGTAATTCCGCTAATAATTATGGTAATTCCTACAACAATTCTTATGGAAATTTTAACAATATGTCCTCTTATTTTGAATCTAATATTAAAGAATTTATTACCTTGCAAAAGAATTTCAATGCTTTGATTGAAGAAAAATTGCTTAAGATTGATGAGTTGGCTAGGAACGTTGATAGAATTTCTCTTGATGTTGATTCTTTGAAGCTTAGATCTATTCCTCCTAAGCATGATATCAATGAGTCTCTCAAAGCCATGAGAATTTCCATTGATGAGTGCAAAGAAAGAACCGCTAGGATGCGTGCTAAGAAAGATTGCTTTATAAAAGCGTGTTCTTCTAGTTTCCATGATAATAAAGATGAAGATCTAAAAGTTATTGATGTGTCCCCTATTAAATCTTTGTTTTGTAATATGAATCTTGATAATGATGGGACTGAATATGATCCACCTTTACCTATAAGGCGTTCCAAAAATTCGGAGACTTTAGATCTTGATGCTAAAATTATTAAAAGTGGGATTGAAGAAGTCAAAACTTTAAATATTAATGAACCCACTATTTTGGATTTCAAGTAATTTAATTATGATAATTGCTCTTTGATAGATTGTATTTCGTTGTTGCAATCTGAGCTAAATTCTCCTCATGCTTATAGTCAAAATAAAGCCTTTACCAAACATATCGTTGATGCTTTGATGCAATCTTATGAAGAAAAACTTGAGTTGGAAGTTTCTATCCCTAGAAAAATTTATGATGAGTGGGAACCTACTATTAAAATTAAGATTAAATATCATGAGTGTTATGCTTTGTGTGATTTGGGTACTAGTGTTTCTACGATTCCAAAGACTTTGTGTGATTTGCTAGGTTTCCGTGATTTTGATGATTGCTCTTTAAACTTGCACCTTGCGGATTCCACTATTAATAAACCTATGGGAAGAATTAATGATGTTCTTATTGTTGAAAATAGGAATTATGTGCCCGTGGATTTTATTGTTCTTGACATAGATTGCAATCCTCCATGTCCTATTATTCTTGGTGGACCTTTCCTTAGAATGATTAGTGCAATTATTGATATGAAGGAAGGGAATATTAGATTCCAATTTCTGTTAAGGAAAGGCATGGAACACTTCCCTAGAAAGAAAATTAAATTACCTTATGAATCTATTATGAGAGCCACTTATAGATTGCCTTCCAAAGATGGCAATACCTAAATCTATCCTCGCTTTTATGCCTAGCTAGGGGCGTTAAACGATAGCGCCTGTTGGGAGGCAACCCAATTTTATTTTTATTCCTTATTTTTTTGCTCCTGTTTAGTAATAAATAATTTATCTAGCCTCTTTTTTGTTTGTGTTTTTTGTGTTTAATTAGTGTTTGTGCCAAGTAGAACCGTTGGGAAGACTTGGGGGAAGTCTTTTTAATCTTGCTGTAAAAAACAGAAACTTTAGCGCTCACGAGAACTGCTGAAATTTTTATTTGGAAATTGATATTTAGTTAATTCTTTTTGCAGATGATTAATAGATAAATTCCTCACCTCCAGAAATTTATTTTAGAATTTTTGGGGTTCCATATCTTGCGTTAGCTACAGATTACTGCAGACTGTTCTGTTTTTGACAGATTCTGTTTTTTGTGTGTTGTTTGCTTATTTTGATAGAATCTATGGCTAGTAAAATAGTTTATAAACCGTAGAGAAGTTGGAATGCAGTAGGTTTAACACCAATATAAATATAGAATGAGTTCATTACAGTACCTTGAAGTGGTGTTTTGTTTTCTTTCGCTAACAAAGCTCACGAGATTTTCTACTTTAAGTTTTGTGTTGTGAAGTTTTCAAGTTTTGGGTAAAAGATTTGATGGATTATGGAACAAGGAGTGTCAAGAGCCTAAGCTTGGGGATGCCCATGGCACCCCAAGATAATCTAAGGACACCTAAAAGCCAAAGCTTGGGGATGCCCCGGAAGGCATCCCCTCTTTCGTCTACTTCTATCGGTAACTTTACTTGGAGCTATATTTTTATTTACCACATGATATGTGTTTTGCTTGGAGCGTCTTGTATTATCTGAGTCTTTATTTGTTAGTTTTACACAATCATCATTGATGCACACACCTTTTTGAGAGAGACACTCATGATTCGGAAATTGTTAGAATACTCTATGTACTTCACTCATATCTTTTGAGTTATATAGTTTTTGCTCTAGTGCTTCACTTATATCTTTTAGAGCATGTTGGTAGATTTGTTTTATGGAAACCATTGTTCTCTCATGCTTCACTTATATTATTTTGAGAGTCCTACAAAACAGCATGGTAATTTGCTTTAATTATGTTAGGCATTCAAGATTAATAATAAAATTTTCTTATGAGTGTGTTGAATACTATGAGAAGTTTGAAACTTGATAATTGTTTTGAGATATGGAGATGGTGATATTAGAGTCATGCTTGTTGAGTAGTTGTGAATTTGAGAAATACTTGTGATAAAGTTTGTGATTCCCGTAGCATGCACGTATGGTGAACCATTATATGATGAAGTCGGAGCATGATTTATTTATTGATTGTCTTCCTTATGAGTGGCGGTCGGGGACGAGCGATGGTCTTTTCCTACCAATCTATCCCCCTAGGAGCATGCGCGTAATACTTTGCTTTGATAACTTGTAGATTTTTGCAATAAGTATATGAGTTCTTTATGACTAATGTTGAGTCCATGGATCATACGCACTCTCACCCTTCCACCATTGCTAGCCTCTCTAATACCACGCAACTTTCGCCGGTATCATACACCCATCATATACCTTCCTCAAAACAGCCACCATACCTACCTATCATGGAATTTCCATAGCCATTCCGAGATATATTGCCATGCAAAACTTACCACCGTTCTGTTTACTATGACACGCTCCATCATTGTCATATTGCTTTGCGTGATCATGTAGTTGACATTGTATTCGTGGCAAAGCCACCGTTCATAATTCTTTCATACATGTCACTCCTGATTCATTGCATATCCTGGCACACCGCTGGAGGCATTCACATAGAGTCATATTTTGTTCTAAGTATTGAGTTGTAATTGTTGAGTTGTAAGTAAATAAAAAAGTGTGATGATCATCATTTTTAGAGCATTGTCCCAAGTGAGGAAAGGATGATGGAGACTATGATTCCCCCACAAGTCGGGATGAGACTCCGGACTAAATAAATAAATAATAATAATAATAAGAGGCCAAAAAAGGAGAGAAAAGGCCCAAATAAAAAATGAGAGAAAAAGAGAGAAGGGACAATGCTACTATCCTTTTACCACACTTATGCTTCAAAGTAACACCAAGATCTTCATAGAGAGTATCCTATGTTATCACTTTCATATACTAGTGGGAATTTTTCATTATAGAACTTGGCTTGTATATTCCAATGATGGGCTTCCTTAAAATGCCCTAGGTCTTCATGAGCAAGCGAGTTGGATGCACACTCACTTAGTTCTTTTTGTTGAGCTTTCATATACTTATAGCTCTAGTGCATCTGTTGCATGGCAATCCCTACTCACTCACATTGATATCTATTAATGGGCATCTCCATAGCCCGTTGATACGCCTAGTTGATGTGAGACTATCTTCCCTTTTTGTCTTCTCCACAACCACCATTCTGTTCCACCTATAGTGCTATGTCCATGGCTCACGCTCATGTATTGCGTGAAGATTGAAAAAGTTTGAGAACACCAAAAGTATGAAACAATTGCTTGGCTTGTCATCGGGGTTGTGCATGATTTAAATACTTTGTGTGGTGAAGATGGAGCATAGCCAGACTATATGATTTTGTAGGGATAACTTTCTTTGGCCATGTTATTTTGAAGAGACATAATTGCTTAGTTAGTATGCTTGAAGTATTATTATTTCTATGTCAATATTGAACTTTTGTCTTGAATCTTTCGGATCTGAATATTCATACCACAATTAAGAGAATTACATTGAAATTATGCCAAGTAGCATTCCACATCAAAAATTCTGTTTTTATCATTTACCTACTCGAGGACGAGCAGGAATTAAGCTTGGGGATGCTTGATACGTCTCCAACGTATCTATAATTTTTGATTTGTTTCATGCTATATTATATCCTGTTTTGGACATTATTGAGCTTTATTATACACTTTTATATTATTTTTGGGACTAACCTATTAATCGGAGGTCCAGCCCAGAATTGTTGTTTTTTTGCCTATTTCAGAGTTTCGCAGAAAAAGAATATCAAACTGAGTCCAAACGGAATGAAACCTTCGGGAACGTGATTTTCGGAACGAATATGATGCAGAGGACTTGGACCCTACATCAAGCAATCAACCAGGAAGGCACGAGGTAGGGGGCGCGCCTACCCCCCCCCCCCCAAGCGTGCCCTCCACCCTCGTGGGGCCCATGTTGCTCCACCGACATACTCCTTCCTCCTATATATACCTACGTACCCCCAAACTACCAGATACAGAGCCAAAACCCTAATTCCACCGCTGTAACTTTCTGTATCCATGAGATCCCATCTTGGGGCCTTTTCCGGAGCTCCGTCGAAGGGGGTATCGATCACGGAGGGCTTCTACATCAACACCATAGCCTCTCCGATGAAGTGTGAGTAGTTTACTTCAGACCTACGGGTCCATAGTTATTAGCTAGGTGGCTTCTTCTCTCTTTTTGGATCTCAATACAAAGTTCTCCCCCTCTCTTGTGGAGATCTATTCGATGTAATCTTTTTTTGCGGTGTGTTTGTTGTGACCGATGAATTGTGGGTTTATGATCAAGTTTATCTATGAACAATATTTGAATCTTCCCTGAATTTTTTTATGTATGATTGGTTATCTTTGCAAGTCTCTTCGAATTATCAGTTTGGTTTGGCCTACTAGATTGATCTTTGTTGGAATGGGAGAAGTGCTTAGCTTTGGGTTCAATCTTGCGGTGTCCTTTCCCAATGACAGTAGGGGCAGCAAGGCATGTATTGTATTGTTGCCATCGAGGATAACACGATGGGGTTTATATCATATTGCATGAGTTACCCCTCTACATCATGTCATCTTGCTTAAAGCGTTACTCTGTTCTCTTGAACTTAATACTCTAGATGCATGCTGGATAGCGGTCGATGTGTGGAGTAATAGTAGTAGATGCAGGCGGGAGTCAGTCTACTTGTCTCGGACGTGATGCCTATATACATGATCATACCTAGATATTCTCATAACTATGCTCAATTCTGTTAATTGCTCAACAGTAATTTGTTCACCCACCGTAATACTTATACTCTCGAGAGAAGCCTCTAGTGAAACCTATGGCCCCTGGGTCTATTTTCCATCATATTAATCTTCCAATACTTAGTTATTTCCTTTGCCATTTATTTTACTTGCATCTTTATTTCTCTTTATCATAAAAATACCAAAAATATTATCTTATCATATCTATCAGATCTCACTCTCGTAGGTGACCGTGAAGGGATTGACAACCCCTTTATCATGTTGGTTGCGAGGAGTTTATTTGTTTGTGTAGGTGCGAGGGACTCGTGCGTGGACTCCTACTGGATTGATACCTTGGTTCTCAAAAACTGAGGGAAATACTTACACTGCTCTGCTGCATCACCCTTTCATCTTCAAGGGAAAACCAACATAGTGCTCAAGAGGTAGCATACCTCGGGGCAGTTCTACCTCAAATATCAACCGTCCAACAGTGAAATAGAAACAACGCTACAAATGCAGGCTGACAACAATTGCGATTTCATGACCATCACGAAAGACGGCGGCTTCATCCACGCTCTGGTCCCTGAGTCGAGTCGAAAGTAGTGATGCTATGTAGTTCTGAAATATCGATTAGCTCATGTTGTAATTAAACTTTAATGAACTTGTATGTCTCTTTAGTTTGGACAGTCGTTCAACTTATATGTAATCGATACTATTTATTAGTAGGACCATGAATCGTGCTATTAATGTGTTGCTTTTCTCTTCCAATCCTTTTGTTGCATACTTATATATTGCTTATATATTGTCTGTGAATTGCTACTAACGTTTTGTTTGTCTAGTGCATAGAGATGTCGTCGTATGTCGTGTACAAGGGTAAGGTTACCAGAGTCTACGACGACTAGGAGGAGTGTCGGAGACAGGTTCACCGTTTCAGCGGTAACAGTTATAAAGGGTACACCACTAGGACGGAGGCGGAAGCTAGATACGCGCGTTATCTAGCGGGAGAGAGGAGGGAGCGGAGGAGGAACCAAATGAAGACCAGTTTCATCGCGATGATGCTCATCGTAACTGCAGCTCTCTTCTATGTGATGGTAGTTTAGATGATCGATATCGACTTTGTAATGTGACGACAAACTCGCTACTCGCGGTCTCGAGACTTGTAATGTTCTAACTTTGTTCAGTATTTTGAATTTGGAGACTAATATGATGAATTGTATTTGGAGACTAATCTTCTATTGTATTCAATAAATCTGTTGTTTATATGTTGTGATGTTTATATTCTGTGTTGTAATGTATTTTGTAACCTGTGCAAATATTAGAAAAGCAAAAAAAAAATCCTAATATTCATAATAGTGGTGCACCTTGTTGAGCATTAGTGGCGCACCAGGGCTAAATACCAGTGGCGCATTATGGGGCATAGTAATGGCGCACTAGGGGCATACGTGAAGGTAAATATGCCCCCCTAGAAGGCATAGTAATGGCGCACTATTGGACATAGTAATGGCGCACTGCCAGGTGCGCCACTATTATCTGGTATACTAATGGCGCACCAGAGGTGCGCCATTAGTATTTGTTACTAGTGGCGTGGTAATAGTGGCGCACCTATAGTGCGCCATTAATGGCCAAAATAGGTGCGCCACTAACAGGCCTTTTCTAGTAGTGCTCGGTCGGGCATTCGGTGCCCGACAAGTCCTTGTCGCCACGTCCGGTCGGCCCCATTGAGGCGGTGGAGGTTGTTCCCTCCCTCCGGTCGCGTTGTGATCGCTCCCGTGGCCGTTGTTCCCTTTCCATCTCCAGGTCTCGTGTTGGCAGCTCCAGTGAGGCGGCGAGGGTTGCCCGGTAATCGTGGTGGCACACGCTGGTGGGCGGATGTTGGGGTGATGCATGTCGAAATGCCTAGGGCGGTGGTGGTGGTCATGGACTGGGAGAAATCCATGTCGGCTTGCCCGGCAGCGATGCGGTGACGCCTGTGGGCGCCATCGATCCCTCCTGAGAGGCGTCAGATGTATCCCTTCCCCACCATTCCCCGTGTACTGGGGGAAACCCTAGAACTTGTTCGGGCAACAACGATGCCGCCATCTCATTCCTTCTTAGAGGTGTTGCTTGGTGCACGGCACTTCGGGATGCTGGGAGCATGGTGGTACTTCTTCGGAAGGTGCAGCGGTTGCCGGGCTTTCCTTTTCTCCGTTGATATGCCGATGTCGGCATTTATTTCTCTTCTTTTTTCTTTTTCTTTTTTCTTTTGGGCTCTGCTATGCTGTGGCCCCAGCAAACTGGATGTATCGGTTGTCTGTTTTATATATAAAGCGGGGGGAACTCTTTATTGTACAACGGTTCTAGCAGAAATTTTTTTGTTGTGGGAAGGATTGAATCGATCTCGTTCAAGCATTCTCTGCGGGAAGCTAATCAATTGGCGCACAAGTTAGAGCGTTATTCTTTTGATTCTAAATTTATAATTTTCTGGGTTGGTAGTCCTCCCAGTGTTATTTTGGATGAAGTTTTGAACGATGCAAGTTTATTCACAAATCAATAAAGTACACCAGAGGGCTTTCCCCGTAAAAAGAAGATTTTCCTGCACTTTGGTCAGTATGAGTTTAAAACATTTTGTAACTAAGCATAGCTTATAAATTGTTAAGTTTTCGTGGTGGATATTTTCATTGGATCGGGTTAGGTGGATATTTTCATTTCAAGGGAATAAATCGGTGGCAATTTCGCATAAACAGCCCCTAGTACTGTAATAAGCTTCAGCCAAGTCACGACTCCAGGTTCGCCTCGTTCTGCTGCTCCTGCTTCTTCTCCGGCACGGCGTCTTCCGCTGGTCGCTCCTAAGATCCTCACACCACCCCGCCGCGCCCAGCCGCGAAGGACAGCGGAATGCTGCAGTGCGTCTTCCTCCTCTCCGATTCCGGGTAATCTCAGCGCCGCAGCCCTCCGATTTCCGTTGCCCCACGCCTTTTCCGGCCGGATCCCTCCGACCCTTGGACTGATCCGAAATGAATTTGATGCGATTCGTTGGGCTGGGCTTCCGGGATCGGCAGGGAGGTGATGGTGGAGAAGCAGATGACGGCGCACCGCGTGGACCGCGCCATCTGCGGCTGGTTCTGGGAGTACGTTCTCGCCCACGCCGCCGGCGACCCGTCCAAGGTAATAAGTACAGCCTATGCTCCTGCACTTCCCACCTTTTGTTCAGCACTTCTTGGGAAGCTCCTAGTAGTTCTTGATTCCCGACGCCCTTGTTGTGTATGGCTTGCTGAATTATATTCTGGGGACTCCTGGGCTAGCCCAAGGTTTCAGCATCTTGTGCCATTGCTGCTGCTATTGTAGAGAAATCTAGCATAAACTAGTGAATTTTGAGCTGTTGTAGTGTTGAGCTCATGCCTATTTCTTCATTGGACCGCCACTTATTATGTTTCTTGGACCCTGGAAGGTCTTGCAGGTTGTGGTGTCCCCAACACACTACTTGTTTCAAGTATATCGCAGTGGGGTGACGTTCTTGGCGTGCACCCAAGTGGAGATGCCCCCCTTGATGGCTATCGAGGTCTGTGCTTCATACCCTTACACACTTTTGTCTTTAATTCGGTATCGTTTGCTTGCCTAGAAGACATAGTGTAACATAGTTGCCTAAGAAAAAGCTACTCAATCTGATCAGTTTTTAATTGGGGTTGGGATTGCTCCCTGTTTCCTGCCATGCATGGTGTATGCTTTGATATGATGTTACACTTTTTCTGAAGAGTATGTGGCATCCAAAATCACAGCCACAATTAAGCTTGCCGGTTTATCAATAGTCCAATACATGATATGTATGAAATAGCTAATATTTCTAGAACTTGCTATTGACATTCCAAAAGCCTGTGTAAATGTAAAATTAAATAAATAGCCTGATAGATGATACTTCATCATGGTATCTGTTTTGCAAGGAAACTAATATAATCATCTACATTACATATGCTAGTTCTCATGCTGAAAAATACTAGTGGAAATGTGTTAAACCTGCTCATTCTGATCCAAGAGTTGTACTTTATCACCTATATGATTTTGGTTTTCTCCAACTTGAATCAGGCACTCCATTCTGTGCAGTAGTTATGTTTAAGATATGTCTGAACATAGATCTGTTGCAAGTTGGCTCCCATGTGCACTTTTTTTAAGACATATAATGTTATATTAAACAGCAAGACATTAAGTACTCTGGGATGTTGAATGCATTTTCAGTAAGGATTTGCAGGTTGTAGCTAAGAAATGTTATTGTTATCCACAAGTCTTTCCCTGCCTGAAATGGTCAATATTGAAGTTACTTCCCAAAGTTATCTATCCCTGAAATAGCAGATAGCCTGATTGTCTACAAATTTTAGCTTCCGTTCCCTTTCATACGGGTGTGCTCATATGATTCCATTGTATCCAGTTTCTCTCTCGCGTGGCTGATGTCTTGACAGATTACCTTGGAGATATAAATGAAGACACAATCAAAGACAACTTCGTAATTGTTTATCAGGTATATTTTCTTACCCCTGTCACATTATAGAGAGGTAGAAAGCTCATGAAATTTCAATACATAAGGCTACCTATTTACTTCTTAAAAATTAGGTGCTTCTATCCAAGTACTCTGTTTCCATCGATTGATGAAGGCAATGCATATGCTAGTCCACTGTTAAGTTCATTCTGTCAAAGCAACATCAAACCAGAATGTGTGTTGCATTCGAACTTTTAATAGCGATCATCAAGTTTAATCCATGATTGGTAAAACCGAATATGTGATTTTTATATAGGTTTATATTCTTACATTAATCCAGATTCTAGATGAAATGATGGACAATGGCTTTCCACTAACTACTGAGCCAAACATCTTGAAAGAGTTGGTTGCCCAACCAAATATGGTCAGCAAAATGTTGAATGTTATGACTGGTAAGAGTTCTACTATCGGTAGCAAACTTCCAGATGCAACTGCTTCTTTTGTACCTTGGAGAACAACAATTGTCAAGGATGCAAGCAATGAAGTCTATGTTAACATAGTTGAGGAACTAGATGCATGTGTGAACAGGTATTCTGACCTTTTTCCTTTTAGATGCTCTAGATATAGTAAATTTCCTCACATCTATAAATTTGGCTTTTAGATCCCTTGATCATGTGTGAACAAGTATTATGTTCACACATTTTAGTTTTCTATAAGTAAATAGAAGTTATTATCAAATTTGTGGCTTTGGCTTACAGTAACACTTTGTTAAACTATCTGCAGGAAACTAAAACTGGACTTTAGTATATCGGAAGTACCGACTACTGAATGTTGTGTTTGAAATCCACCATTAGCTAATATATGTCTCACTAAATATTAAACACAATTTAAGCTCGAAGATTTAATCGAGTAGGTAAAGTGGTGGTTAGCAGTGTAGAAGGACATATATGTTTTCTTCTTCTTTGTGAGGAGTAGATCCATCTACCTCACTTTGTTGTCTTTTGGCTTCCATGACTCTGAAATAAATTTTCCGCTGTTGACATCTTTATTGGTTGACCGGATTTGCAGGGAAGGGGTTCTAGTGAAATGTGAGGCATGTGGTGAAATTGAAGTGAATTCAAGTCTTCCAGGGTTACCAGAGTTGACATTGTCATTTGCAAATCCTACAATTATCAATGATGTGAGGTTCCACCCTTGTGTCCGATTTAGACCCTGGGAAGCCAATCAGATCCTATCATTTGTTCCTCCTGATGGGCAGTTCAAGCTTATGAGTTATAGGTGCATAAATATCCACTGTCAATGGGTTCTTCTATGTTTTTGCTATCTTGGGTTGCCTGTTATATATTCTCATCGTTTGATTGCAAATAATCAGGGTTAAGAAATTGAAGACCACACCAATTTACGTGAAACCACAATTATCATCTGATTCTGGGAATTGCCGTGTTCATGTGATGGTGGGGATTCGGAATGATCCTGGGAAACCTATTGATTCTATAATAGTGCAGTTTCAGTTGCCTCCCCTTATTGCTTCTGCTGATTTGACGGCAAACCACGGCACAGTCGACATCCTTGCTGATCAGGTCAGTACATTGCTTACCACCAAAGTTCTATAACTTCGATTGATACTGGTTTTTTCGTTGTCACACGTGAACCTATGACCTAGCTCCCTTCTTAAGGAAGCTAGGAACTAAAAAACGTTATGGTGCGCTGGTGAATCAATCATATACTAATTGATTTTTACTGAATAAATATAATGTTTTCTACACTCGAGCACTCTATATACGTTGAAATGTCTGTCTAATAATAGCATTTGTTTATTTATGCAGACCTGTGTGTGGACAATTGGGCATATTCCGAAAGACAAAGCACCATCCCTCTCTGGAAATCTACGTCTTGAGGAAGGACTCGCTCATCTGCATGCATTTCCAATATTTCAGGTGAAATTCAGGATTATGGGGGCTGCGCTGTCTGGGCTTCAAATTGATAAACTGGACGTGAAAAATACACCAAGCGCACCATACAAAGGTTTTCGAGCCCAAACTCAGGCTGGAAGGTATGAGGTCAGGTCCTAGGTTCTCGCAGAAGCCTCAGCCACCACATTTTGCACCCTAATTCAACATGGTGCCATAGCCCAGAACCTTGGGGCTATCGAAGGTATTAGTGTCCATCCATGCCTAGCATCCCTATCAAGGTCAACATTCGACATGCATACATTTTTTCTGGTTGGGGCGACGGCGAAGATTTCTCGTCTGTAGATGCTTAGCAGCCCATGTATCAAGATTTTGAGTTGTGCTGTATCAACTTAGGCTAGAACAATCAGTTAATCTGTCGATGTTCAGTCATGTAACTACGGGCAGTTAGAAAATGGGTGGTGTTTTCTTTTCTCCAGGCTTACAGCTATTTGTATGCAGTTGTAATTTGAGAACAATTGTACAAAAGGATTAGGGTTGCATGTAAATCCTTCTTTTTATATGAAAGATAGACATTGTTGTTCGAAAATCAGTTTCTGAGCCCGAGCTCACATGATCCTGAAATCTACACCACCGATTCACATGTGGATCCGTGCCACCCAGTGTATTTCACTGTCGTATTCTCATTTTCCCACTGAACCGCTGTAGCGTAATCATTGCAACGGCGCGTTACAGTAGCGAGGCGGAACATGCAGCAGGCTGATGGATCAGCGTGTTTTCAGAGCCAGGCTGAGCCATCCACTCCACCGGTCTCCAAACGGTGACCATTGCTCTAGCCCTCCAAATTCAGTGAGAATCCCCATTTTAAATGCACATAGTTATTTTTTCATTGCCCCGGCAATCACCTCTTGCTGAAAAGGAGACCAAACTGAGTTTCAGCAAACTGCAATTTGTTCAGATAAAAAAATGGCACATCGAACATGTCCTAGCAAATATTTTAATTTGACACTTATGTTACAGTCTGCCAAATGCATGTCACAAATTATTAAGAAACAAACCTATGTTTACAGTCTGTGACGTGCCTCTCCAGACTGAGGAACAAGCCTCGATCAAAGCTCACAAAAACACACCGGAAAATCCTCGGAACTACAAATTATCAAAATTCAGTTTTCATGTTTCAACAACACCCATCCGCCTAGTGCAAGTGGTCCGACGATGTCCTTCCATGCCGCAATTCTTGCACTTCCTAGGCCTCCGCGTTTTTTTGGGTGCATCCCCTCTTTCAGGACACGTAGTCCGCTTGTCGCCCTCTCGACGACATCTCTACTATTAAAGCAGAATCGAACGTCGTGATGGTTCGACCTACTGTTTCCCACGTACGATCGGATCTCCCTTCCACGCGTGCGTAAGAAAAGCAGCCCACCCCGCGGATGATCGGTACAACGTGGCCCCATCCACGACCGAACAGAGAGAGAGAAAACTGTCGCTACACACGCACACACACGCCTCCGTTTCTCCTCTCTCCCCAAGTCGCTCCCGATCCCATCTCTCTCCATGAAAAGTTGCCGCCGCCGCCGGCTGTGCTCGTCACCCCGCCTCCTCTCCATCCGCTGCCGCGCGCAGATCTAGGTGAGGCGTGTCTCCCGTCCCTTGCGCCCGTCGTGGAAGAGAGGGAGAGAGAAAGAGAGAGGTGGGAGAGAGAGGGAGGAGCAGACAACGGGGGCGCTGGCCTAATCGCCGATAGTGGAAGATGAGGTCGTGGTTCCGACGCATCGCGGGTCGGCGATGCTGAGGCACGGCCGTCGACTTCCTTGTTTGCTTCTGGCCGCGGGCGCACCTTCTCCTCATGTCACCCAAGATGGTCTGTAGTCCATCACGGTCATCATAACTCCAAACGCCGCCGTCGTCATCTGACGTGCAGTTCAGGGCGGCCACCAGAAAGAGCCTGATATGCCGCCGTTATGGAGAAGCTCTCGGTTATGGTGAGATATATACCGTGTTTCCTTTTTCTTCCAGACTTCAAATTCATTGGTTGATATGATTTTTTTAGGTTAGGGTAAATGGCGATGATTTCGGATAATCTGGTCTAAGAGCTTGTGGAGACGAAAAAATAATCCTAATCAAGCAGTTTGGGAACAACAATGCCAAGATTAAGTTCAGCAAGGAAGCCAAACGACATTTTACAGTGTCTACTCTCACAAGTACTCTGCTAATTTGCTTGGTAGTTGTTTGCCCTCTCCTGATCGAGATGAATTATGGATGTCTCTTGTGCCACTGATAGATTGGTTTGGTGGTTGGTCTGATTTTTCACGCCTGGTAAACAAGAAGGTTGCTAGCTGCTTATAAAGATAAGCCCGTGAGGAGAACTGGATATATATGTAATGTTAACTCATGTTCAACTGTTTTGCCATTTCCCCTGAAACTATGCAACTGCGACTGCTCCAGTCTTTGTTGATCTTAATGTAAGACCAAGAGATGAAGTGTATTGCTTATCAAATTCTGTTGTTTTCTTGTCAGATGAAAGAATTTAATTTTAGGATGAAAATTTAGCATTTAACAAATCAAGCGGTCAAGCCACTAAATCATGATCCTTTAATGTTATAGTACAGCTATGAAAGGATGAGATACTTTTGGTTGCATGCTTAAAGAGAACTACTTGGTACCACAAAAACTGGGCACCGAAGTAATTTTGATTGGATAATAATTTATGCACCACAACATAAGTGGATAAACTCCTCTCACATGTTTGCTATTTCCTGCAAACTTTTCCTTTTATTTGTGCAGGAACTTCTCAGTATATATTTCCTTTCCGTTTGCAATCTGTGGACCATCACTCTGTGTAGTACAGTCAGTATATACTTTTCCTTTTATTTTTGAACTTTTAAACTACCTTAGAAGCGACGATGAAAACTTAACATCAGTGCACTTTTCTATATATTGTATTCTGACTACCCTACTCAATCGCTAATCCAGCGAGGTTAAAAGCTTGCCTTGCCTTTTGACTTTTTTTCTTGTGCTGGTAAGAACAAATGCCAGTTGTTATCCTCTTGTCATGGCCCTATTAAATACAGTTATCTCTGTATAAAAAATCACATATATAATGTGTTTCATAATAGCATTGTAGGCAAAGGTTTGAAACACGCAGTGATCAATATTTAGACAACAATTTTCAGTATAGTATTCTGAGGAATACTAGATTCGTGTGTTGTTTCATATGCTGTAGTTTTCTGCTTGACATGAATTTTTCACATGGAAAAGGGGCTAAGTTTGGTGGGCTTTGTATTTCTCATCACTTTGTGTTTATTATTTTGTAGTCCTTAATTGCCATCGTTAAGGTCAATTAGTGCTAGCAGTTAATGCTCTCTGTTCAATTCTGGGGTGGCAGACCAAGCATTGTAGAGCTTCGCATTTTAAGAATCTCAGGTAATATGATTCTTCTATGTAGCAACACATCGGCTTTTAGCAATCTTTAAAGTGAATGATAATTTATTGTTGTATTTCCAAGAATGGAAATTGCAATTGCAAATGATTTTTTTGATCAAAAATTTAAACTTGTTCGCAAGTAAATATTAATTTTAGTTTACAAGTAAACAAGCAAAACTTTTTTTTTTGAAATAAACCTTTTCTCCTTAATTTTTACACTATCTCTGTTGATGCAGATAGGAATTTTAGTAACTTGAGAAGGTTGGCCGCCGAGAACTTCATTTATGCACACAACCATCCATGGATTAGATAGGATGTATGATGCAGTGGCTACATCGACCACCCTGAGCTCGCCGATGAATCCGGCCGGGCACATGATGCCATTAACAGCAAGAATGACAGTGTACCTTCGTGCAACATTTTTGAGCTATCATGCTCTTATCTTACCAAATGGTATCATTGCCACCTAGCAAAGAATGTTGATACTTGAGCGCACCCTCTGATATATACTTTCTAGCCAGCTACAGGAATGAGAACCAGCAGGAAACAGAATGCAAGGCTCGTTAGATGGGTACCAAGAAAAAGGCTGGCCCCAAAACCTGCAATGTGTTCCTTCTGTTTGAAACCTCGTGGACTCAAGCTTCACGTACAATCCAACACAGAGATCACATAAAAAATTCCAAGCATGGCAGGCGGAAACAATAGAGAAAATGAGAGGAAGACAATAAACATGTACAATGACATGGTGAGAGGGAAAAGGAAATACAATGACATTCAGTTTATTTTAACCCATTCTCTCTTCATTCTTTCTCTGTCGTTCTCTTTTCTTTCTCACCCTTATGTCTAAAATAAACCGGAAGAGCATGGCAGAGGAAGACAATAAACATGTACAATGACATGGTAAAAAAAATACACATGACACATTTAGGTTCATGTCTTTTTGTTATTCCCGTGGCAACGCACGGGCATCTAACTATGTATTCCAGACTGCTAAGCCTTTTCTATTTTTTTCCTTTTGGCATGGACAAGGATTCGCCTTGAATACTATTATGTAGAGTACATCTTTGTAGTAGTTCTTTTTTTACAACAGAGTACATGTCTATAGTTAGCGTGGAGCGATAACTCATCTGTCATTTGCACTTGCTGTTTCATATGCTTTTATCAATAGTAAAGCTTCTGGGATTACAATTATAGTGGTTTACTTGGAGCTATTTAGTTGGAAGAAAACATAGATTGAAGATGGATATATCAGATGCACCTGCTTGATAGGATTCTTATTTAGTTATGTGGAGGCAGTGATGCTTGCTTTGATGTGGATATGTGTATTTTTTTTTAATATTTGCTTACTTGCTACTTGCTTGTCTATCAAGCTACTTTGTTAGATTTTAGAGAGAAATTTGTTTTTGAACAAGACTATCAAGGAAGCATCATGGCAAAGATATATGTTGCATTACTACAGTTGAGATAATTGATTTGATTATAATATGTCAAGCTTCAGAAACTTCACTATGTACATTGGTTTGGTGGTTTAATATTTGTCACACTATAGTAATAAGCAACATACGACACATAAATTCTTGATTTTTTTTTCTGACTCAAGATCTCTACGCCTAAATTTATTGTTTTGTGGCACTGTGCGGACATTTTTCTCTTGGTGACCAATATCCCTCAAGCTATACGAGATTTGATTAAGAACATAGGGATACTTTTTTTTAACTCGTGATGATAATTATGTATATCTGGAATTCAAGTTTGAGTCACATGTACTTGGTTTAGTAGTACTCTTTCCGTTCAAAATAAATGTCGAGTTTTAGTTCAAATTTAAACCGACACTTATTTTGGAACGGAGGGAGTACATTGTATAGGGAAGAAGGTATCATACTATTTCGTGGGGTGAACGCGTTAAGCAGGATGGGTTGTCAAGGCTTCAAGTGGGTTAGTAGATAACAGCGAGCAACTAGCAAGGTTGGATCAACGTTGGAGGGGAATAACAATGGTGAGCGATGTTTAAATTTATGTTCCGTGGCAACGCACGGGCACTCAGCTAGTATGTTGCAGAATCTTGTACGCTTGCTCAGCACTCATACGGTGCCTTCTCTCTGCTTCTCTGGTACTGTTAGCCATGCAGAGCATTCACACTGACAGGGTTGGCAGTGCTAATGCATTTTTCGGCAATTTCGTTGCTTGCCAACACAAGCAATCTCTCCGTTCCTAGGTAATGTACCAGGAACTAAGCCGGCCATGCGGTCTTCAAAATCCAGACCATCCCTCCTCTCGGCCAAAGGTGTTCCACTCACCATTAAAGCATCCAGACCAACATAAATGTGATCGAAAGCCTCTGCACTTGCATCACCCAAACGTACTACATCCATGGCTTTCAAGTACAAGGTGGAGTGCCTACACGTGAATGACAGGTTAACTGGATCATCTCTCTGGTACTGAACCAGATGTTGGGGTAGTATGTCCCTCACGTCGTTTGTCCACCGCTTCAATATATGATTAGCCGGGATTTCCTCAGCATGAAGTATTTCCATCACCTGCGTCAGTGCAAAAACGTTTTAGTTTTGTTGGTCGCCGATACATTTTCTTTTCTAACGAACGGAGTTCATAAGTCAATTTACCCTTAGAACATGGCAGCATAACATCCCAGTGTGCTTGAACTGTCCACATTCACACGTAAATTCTTCTTTGTCTTCACTTATGTTCACCTCATACTCAACCCTGCTCCATTTCTCCCTTTTTGCTGCATTGTTGGGCACTATGACATACTTCCTCATCTTCTCTATTTCAGTGACATTGTACGCCGCCGTTTCAATTCAGTCCAAGCTCAGGCCTTATTACACTCTTTGTTGGCTCCTCCGCGTATTTGCGGATCGACTTCTCCATAGCACTCATTCTGGAAGGGCATGGCATCCGATCTGGTGGTGCACTACCCAGCCATAACCTGTAGTTCATGACAACACCATTAGCAGTCTTCAATCTGTTGACGATTTTTTCTGTTCTATATAACCCAAGTCAGACACCAAGACAGCACAACTCAGAATTGAAATGATAGCCCAAGGCTCCAAACGATTCAGATGCACACAATCCATTTGTACTAACCCTACGTTGAATGAAACCCAGACATTCTAATCTACAACTGAACTTTTTTTTCAGCACCCAGTAATGTGTAGGCACCAGACATTAAGGTTAAAATCCTACAGCACTAGGTGTTTGCGCTGAATATATGCTCGACATACAGTAATGCGCTGGTACTAAAGATAAACGTTAAATTCCTACAGCACCAATATCCTGCAGTCATACCTTTTTGTCCACGAGTTAAATGTATATACCCCCTTGAACTCTCACATTTAGACCACATAACCCCCTGGACTGAATTTTGGCCTACTTAATCCCCTGAACTTGCTTAAACCGGGCAAAACACCCCCTGGGGTCTGGTTTGGTGGTTTAGGACGGTGGTTTTGGGAATGTGCCAGTGGCCCCTGCCAGCGAGGCGTGTCAGCTGGATAGAAAAGGCGCGGAACAGCTGAGGGCCTCCAGAACTAGCGCGCGAATGATGTTCCCCCCTCTCTTCTTCCCTGAGCTAGGCTGAGGGTTCATCTTCTTTTCTTGCTAATCCTGCTCGAATCCATGGCGCAGCACAGGAAGCTCCTGTTCGTCCCGGTCGCCCTGTTCGTGGTCCACAGCACAGGCCTCACAGGCAGCTCCTATTCGTCCCGGTCGTCCTGTTTTGCAGCCCCGCTGCAACATTGGTCCTCCGATCCCGTATGGAGTCGCTATATACAGCAAATGCAGCTAAGGACGGTGATATTTCCTGCAGTGTTCTCTTTTTCTGGTTGGATTGACTTCCCTTCTCTGTTTTCTGATTTGGAATTTGTGTTCAGATTTTGCAAGAATTTTTGGCTCAGAGACGAACTGGAGAAAGAGAGAAAAGAAGTCTATCATCACGATCTTACAGAAGCAACGCACAAGTTTGAAATGCAGAAATTGCAGAAGTTGCAGTTCCAAGCTTTAGAAATAAAATCATTGAAGATGAAGTCAGATTGGAGTTGGTTTAGCAAGATGTGGTGGTTCATTTCCATTTCACTTTCCACGTTTGTTGGTAGGCTCTGTCAAGCAAGTGAGAATGGCAATATGATGACTGTGATTTGGGGTAGAAGCATTAGACAAAAAAAAGTATTTTGTATCAGGAGTACCTTTAGTATCAGTGACAATTTGTCTGAATATTGTCTGAAAAAATTCAAGAGTTTGTGTGTCTGAAACGAGTTTGTATGTGTATTTTCACTTTGACAAGAAAAGAACCAATATTATCTGCCATAGGCTGACCACAGCAACATTACGCAATAATCTTGGCACTGAGAACAAAACAACATTCATTATATATATAAGATTATATAAGATGCACTCAGGTTCAGTTTACATAGTTAGACTGAATTTTACAGCAACATGCATGAAACTTGGCATAACAGCAACACGAAACTTGGCTTTCAGTTCACATAGTCAAGACTGAATTTTACATAGCCTAAACCATAAACTGAAGTTTAACATGTCCAGAAGAGAAAGCTACAGCCACTGGATCTTTGACATCATCTTCACATATCCAAAAGACAAAGGTACAGCCATTTTTTCATACAAATCCTAACTCGGACTAGGCAAATGTATACATATTTCAAACGTTTGAACTACAAAAGCCCCCTAAAACCGTCGGGGCAGATGATCATCAAACCCTAGTCCCAAAATTGGAGCCCCACAAAACCACCATAATAAATAGCAACCACGGGCGACATTTCAATGCGTCAGAACAAGAGCTTTTCACATTGGGGGATGAAGCACACTAACCTGATGGACGCCTGCCGGTGAGATCCTTCAGGGCATGCCAGTGCTCCTCGCCCTCACCGCGGTGGTCGCCCAAATCGCCGTTGTGGTCGCCAGTGGAGAGGGAGCGGGAGGGAAGGAGGTGAAAACGTGACACAGATGGAACCGAGATGGTCTGCTCGCAATTAGACCGAGTCCACCAGGTCCACCCAGGGGCCTGTGGATTCATCCTGTCGGTGGACTGCGCGGACCTCGTCGGCGACGAGTCCGGCCTTCATCGGATCCCAGCCCTTGCCGTGTCATTGCCTTCACCGGCGTTTTGCGGACCACATCCGGAGCCAGCCTTTGTGTCCGCCAGCACGACTGCTCCCGAACCGATGCTTGCCAGCAGGACCAGAGGCACCGGATCTGGCTGTTCATGGCTGTCGGCAAACTCCTCTCGCAGGGGGGATCTGAGTAACAGATAGCAATGGTGGCGCCTAGGCCCCGTCAGCGGGCATAACAAATAAATCTTGGTCAAGATAAAGCAGCAGATGAGAGATGCCTAACCTATCAACCGCATCCAAGAGGAACTCCATGCCACCATCCTCCATTATTTGCGCGCAGTGACTGCCGGTGTAGAACCTGCGCCGCCGGGAGGGGGTGGGGGTGCCGCCCACATACTAGGCGGATCGGGGGTGCCGCCCCCGTTTGCACACGCATAACAAACGTGCATAACAAATGGCTCAGGTTTTCTTAACGACCTGTTCCCGTAATCCCGTCACGTTCTGGTCCACGGACCAGACCACGCGCTCGTTTCCGTCGCCCATCCGCTACGCACAAGGCCCGTGTACGCGCACTGTTCCGTCCTGTATTGCGCCACCAGACCTATTTTCTACTCCCTCCTATCCTTTTTACTCTGCACATTGAATTTGCCGAAAGTCAAACTTTGCTAAGTTTGATCAAATTTGTATTAAAAATTATTAGCATCTATAATATCTAATAAATATAATATGAAAATATATTTCAAGATGAATCTAATGATATTGGTGTTGTTATGTGAATGTCTATAATTTTTTATATAAACTTGGTCAAAGTTGGATGAGATTGACTTCGGACAAACCTAATATGTAGAGTAAAAAGGACCGGAGGGAGTAAATCCCGCGTCAGTCCAGTCAGACGTTTTTTTGCGGATCCCAAGTACATAACGTAAAGTAACGATATCGAGCTCAGCTGAGCTCGGGCGCCAAAACGCCTCTTCCGCATTTGGTTTCTTGGGAGAAAAGCACCATTTTTAAGTTCATCACAAGCATCTGTCAGTGAACACACTTGGGTGTTTCTATGTCTGATGAAGAAGGGTTAGCTGGCTAAGCAGCTTATAACTCGTATACAGCAGAGGGGGTGTAGCGACCCGACCTCAGATGGTCAAGTCTCTGTGCTTCAGTGTCATCCCTGGATCGGTAATGCTGACACACAGTACTCGAGGATTTATAACAGAGTAGCAATCACACACTTATTACAATAATATGGCTTAAGGCCATCTAATGCGATGACAGCGGAAGGCTTGGAAGATAAGGTGAATCCATCAACTCCAACGGCATAGCTGAGCTGCACGGCCACGACCTAACGAACATTACTCCTCGTCTGAAAAGTCGGCAACATAATACGTTGCAGCCCGAAAACGGGTCAGCACATGGAATATGCTGGCAAAGTAACACAGTAGAGTAAGAACAAAATAATACTATCACTATATGCATATATGGCTAGTGGAAAGCTCTATGGTTATAGTTTTGCGAAAAGCCAATTTTCCCTACAACAAAGAAATAGATTTTAATTTTTACTATCACGGTGGTTGAAACATCATTGAGAAGGTAACCCCAACTCAATCCCAATTAAAGTGATTAACAATCCAACAGTATTAATTAAACATGGTGAGATACATGTGATAACCCAAGTACTAGATACTCAAGAATTGTCCATAACCGGGGACACGGCTAACCATGATTAGATTGTACACTCTGCAGAGGTTTGCGCACTTTTCCCCACAAGACTCGATCGCCTCCGTTGGATTCCTCGCACTACATGCTGTTTGAGAAACGAATGACCGAGACACAGTCTTTCAGAAACGTTAACTCTCTACTCCGGGTAGACCATACCAAACCTACAAAACCCACTACCTGCTGATCTACCTCTTCAAGTGTTGGGTAACGTAGTAATTTCAAAATTTTCCTACGCACACGCAAGATCATGGTGATGCATAGCAACGAGAGGGGAGAGTGTAATCTACGTACCCTTGTAGATCGACAACGGAAACGTTAGCACAACGTGGTTGATGTAGTCGTACGTCTTCACGGCCCGACCGATCAAGCACCGAAACTACGACACCTCCGAGTTCTAGCACACGTTCAGCTCGATGACGATCCCCGGACTCCGATCCAGCAAAGTGTCGGGGAAGAGTTCCGTCAGCATGACGGTATGGTGACGATCTTGATGTACTACCGTCGCAGGGCTTCGCCTAAGCACCGCTACAATATTATCGAGGACTATGGTGGAAGGGGGCACCGCACACGGCTAAGAATATGATCACGTGGATCAACTTGTGTCTCTAGGGGTGACCCTTGCCTCCGTATATAAAGGATCAAAGGGAGGGTGCGGCCGGCCAGGAGAGGGCGCGCCAGGAGGAGTCCTACTCCCTCCGGGAGTAGGATTCCCCCCCTTTCCTAGTTGGAATAGGATTCGGGAAGGGGGAAAGAGGAGAGAGAGAAGGAAGGGGGGGCGCCGCCCCCCTCTCCTTGTCCTATTCGGACTAGGGGGAGGGGCGCGCGGCCCAGCCCTGGCCACCTCTCCTCTCTTCCACTAAGGCCCACTAAGGCCCATATACCTCCCGGGGGGTTCCGGTAACCTCCCGGTACTCCGGTAAAATCCCGATTTCACCCGGAACACTTCCGATATCCAAATATAGGCTTCCAATATATCAATCTTTATGTCTCGACCATTTCGAGACTCCTCGTCATGTCCCCGATCCCATCCGGGACTCCGAACTCCTTCGGTACATCAAAACTCATAAACTCATAATATAACTGTCATCGAAACCTTAAGCGTGCGGACCCTACGGGTTCGAGAACAATGTAGACATGACCGAGATATGTCTCCGGTCAATAACCAATAGAGGAACCTGGATGCTCATATTGGCTCCTACATATTCTACGAAGATCTTTTATCGGTCAGACCGCATAACAACATACGTTGTTCTCTTTGTCACCGGTATGTTACTTGCCCGAGATTCGATCGTCGGTATCTCAATACCTAGTTCAATCTCGTTACCGGCAAGTCTCTTTACTCGTTCCATAATACATCATCTCACAACTAACTCATTAGTTGCAATGCTTGCAAGGCTTATGTGATGTGTATTACCGAGAGGGCCCAGAGATACCTCTCCGACAATCGGAGTGACAAATCCTAATCTCGAAATACGCCAACCCAACATGTACCTTTGGAGACACCTGTAGAGCACCTTTATAATCACCCAGTTACGTTGTGACGTTTGGTAGCACACAAAGTGTTCCTCCGGTAAACGGGAGTTGCATAATCTCATAGTCATAGGAACATGTATAAGTCATGAAGAAAGCAATAGCAACATACTAAACGATCGGGTGCTAAGCTAATGGAATGGGTCATGTCAATCAGATCATTCACCTAATGATGTGATCCCGTTAATCAAATAACAACTCTTTGTCCATGGTTAGGAAACATAACCATCTTTAATTAATGAGCTAGTCTAGTAGAGGCATACTAGTGACACTCTGTTTGTCTATGTATTCACACATGTATTATGTTTCCAGTTAATACAATTCTAGCATGAATAATAAACATTTATCATGATATAAGGAAATAAATAATAACTTTATTATTGCCTCTAGGGCATATTTCCTTCAGTCTCCCACTTGCACTAGAGTCAATAATCTGGATTATACAGTAATGATTCTAACACCCATGGAGCCTTGGTGCTGATCATGTTTTGCTCGTGGAAGAGGCTTAGTCAACGGGTCTGCTACATTCAGATCCGTATGTATCTTGCAAATCTCTATGTCTCCCACCTGGACTAGATCCTGGATGGAATTGAAGCGTCTCTTGATGTGCTTGGTTCTCTTGTGAAATCTGGATTCCTTTGCCAAGGCAATTGCACCAGTATTGTCACAAAAGATTTTCATTGGACCCGATGCACTAGGTATGACACCTAGATCGGATATGAACTCCTTCATCCAGACTCCTTCATTTGCTGCTTCTGAAGCAGCTATGTATTCTGCTTCACACGTAGATCCCGCCACGACGCTTTGTTTAGAACTGCACCAACTGACAGCTCCACCGTTTAATATAAATACGTATCCAGTTTGCGATTTAGAATTGTCCGGATCAGTGTCAAAGCTCGCATCGACGTAACCATTTACGATTAGCTCTTTGTCACCTCCATAAACGAGAAACATATCCTTAGTCCTTTTCAGGTATTTCAGGATGTTCTTGACCGCTGTCCAGTGATCCACTCCTGGATTACTTTGGTACCTCCCTGCTAGACTTATAGCAAGGCACACATCAGGTCTGGTACACAGCATTGCATACATGATAGAGCCTATGGCTGAAGCATAGGGAACATCTTTCATTTTCTCTCTATCTTCTGCAGTGGTCGGGCATTGAGTCTGACTCAACTTCACACCTTGTAACACAGGCAAGAACCCTTTCTTTGCTTGATCCATTTTGAACTTCTTCAAAACTTTGTCAAGGTATGTGCTTTGTGAAAGTCCAATTAAGCGTCTTGATCTATCTCTATAGATCTTAATGCCTAATATGTAAGCAGCTTCACCGAGGTCTTTCATTGAAAAACTCTTATTCAAGTATCCCTTTTATGCTATCCAGAAATTCTATATCATTTCCAATTAGTAACATGTCATCCACATATAATATCAGAAATGCTATAGAGCTCCCACTCACTTTCTTGTAAATACAGGCTTCTCCAAAAGTCTGTATAAAACCAAATGCTTTGATCACACTATCAAAGCGTTTATTCCAATTCCGAGAGGCTTGCACCAGTCCATAAATGGATCACTGGAGCTTGCACACTTTGTTAGCTCCCTTTGGATCGACAAAACCTTCTGGTTGTATCATATACAACTCTTCTTCCAGAAATCCATTCAGGAATGCAGTTTTGACATCCATCTGCCAAATTTCATAATCATAAAATGCGGCAATTGCTAACATGATTCGGACAGACTTAAGCATCGCTACGGGTGAGAAGGTCTCATCGTAGTCAATCCCTTGAACTTGCCGAAAACCTTTTGCGACAAGTCGAGCTTTGTAGACAGTAATATTACCGTCAGCGTCCGTCTTCTTCTTGAAGATCCATTTATTCTCTATTGCTTGCCGATCATTGGGCAAGTCAACCAAAGTCCATACTTTGTTCTCATACATGGATCCCATCTCATATTTCATGGCTTCAAGCCATTTTGCGGAATCTGGGCTCACCATCGCTTCTTCATAGTTCGTAGGTTCATCATGATCTAGTAGCATGACTTCCAGAACAGGATTACCGTACCACTCTGGCGCGGATCTCACTCTGGTTGATCTACGAGGTTCAGTAGTATCTTGTTCTGAAGTTTCATGATCATTATCATTAGCTTCCTCACTAATTGGTGTAGGTGTCACAGAAACAGATTTCTGTGATGTACTACTTTCCAATAAGGGGTTAGGTACAGTTACCTCGTCAAGTTCTACTTTCCTCCCACTCACTTCTTTCGAGAGAAACTCCTTCTCCAGAAAGTTTCCGAATTTAGCAACAAAAGTCTTGCCTTCGGATCTGTGATAGAAGGTGTATCCAATAGTTTCCTTTGGATATCCTATGAAGACACATTTTTCCGATTTGGGTTCGAGCTTATCAGGTTGAAGCTTTTTCACATAAGCATCGCAGCCCCAAACTTTCAGAAACGACAACTTTGGTTTCTTGCCAAACCACAGTTCATAAGGCGTCGTCTCAACGGATTTTGATGGTGCCCTATTTAACGTGAATGCGGCCGTCTCTAGAGCGTATCCCCAAAACAATAGCGGTAAATCAGTAAGAGACATCATAGATCGTACCATATCTAGTAAAGTACGATTACGACGTTCGGACACACCATTACGCTGTGGTGTTCCGGGTGGCGTGAGTTGCGAAACTATTCCACATTGTTTCAAATGTACACCAAACTCGTAACTCAAATATTCTCCTCCACGATCAGATCGTAGGAATTTTATTTTCTTGTTACGATGATTTTCAACTTCACTCTGAAATTCTTTGAACTTTTCAAACGTTTCAGACTTGTGTTTCATTAAGTAGATATACCCATATCTGCTTAAGTCATCTGTGAAGGTGAGAAAATAACGATATCCGCCACGAGCCTCAACATTCATCGGACCACATACATCTGTATGTATGATTTCTAACAAATCTGTTGCTCTCTCCATAGTACCGGAGAACGGTGTTTTTGTCATCTTACCCATAAGGCACGGTTCGCAAGTACCAAGTGATTCATAATCAAGTGGTTCCAAAAGCCCATCAGTATGGAGTTTTTTCATGCGCTTTATACCGATATGACCTAAACGGCAGTGCCACAAATAAGTTGCACTATCATTATCAACTCTGCATCTTTTGGTTTCAACACTATGAATATGTGTGTCACTACTATCGAGATTTAATAAGAATAGACCACTCTTTAAGGGTGCATGACCATAAAAGATATTACTCATGTAAATAGAACAACCATTATTCTCTGATTTAAATGAATAACCGTCTCGCATCAAACAAGATCCAGATATAATGTTCATGCTTAACGCTGGCACCAAATAACAATTGTTTAGGTCTAATATTAATCCCGAAGGTGGATGTAGAGGTAGCGTGCCGACTGCGATCACATCGACTTTAGAACCATTTCCCACGCACATCGTCACCTCGTCCTTAGCCAATCTTCGCTTAATCCGTAGTCCCTGTTTCGAGTTGCAAATATTAGCAAAAGAACCAGTATCAAATACCCAGGTGCTACTGCGAGCATTAGTAAGGTACACATCAATAACATGTATATCACATATACCTTTGTTCACCTTGCCATCCTTCTTATCCGCCAAATACTTGAGGCAGTTCCGCTTCCAGTGACCAGTCTGCTTGCAGTAAAAGCACTCAGTTTCAGGCTTAGGTCCAGGTTTGGGTTTCTTCTCTTGAGCATCAACTTGCTTGCTGTTCTTTTTGAAGTTCCCCTTCTTCTTCCCTTTGCCTTTTTTCTTGAAACTAGTGGTCTTGTTGACCATCAACACTTGATGCTCCTTCTTGATTTCTACCTCCGCAGCTTTCAGCATTGCGAAGAGCTCGGGAATAGTCTTATTCATCCCTTGCATATTATAGTTCATCACGAAGCTCTTGCAGCTTGGTGGCAGTGATTGGAGAATTCTGTCAATGACGCAATCATCTGGAAGATTAACTCCCAGTTGAATCAAGTGATTATTATACCCAAACATTTTGAGTATATGCTCACTGACAGAACTATTCTCCTCCATCTTGCAGCTATAGAACTTATTGGAGACTTCATATCTCTCAATCTGGGCATTTGCTTGAAATATTAACTTCAACTCCTGGAACATCTCATATGCTCCATGACGTTCAAAACGTCGTTGAAGTCCCGATTCTAAGCCGTAAAGCATGGCACACTGAACTATCGAGTAGTCATCAGCTTTGCTCTGCCAGACATTCATAACATTTGGTGTTGCTCCAGCAGCACGCCTGGCACCCAGCGGTGCTTTCAGGACGTAATTCTTCTGTGCAGCAATGAGGATAATCCTCAAGTTATGGACCCAGTCCGTGTAATTGCTACCATCATCTTTCAACTTTGCTTTCTCAAGGAACGTATTAAAATTCAACAGAACAACAGCACGGGCCATCTATCTACAATCAAACATGAATAAGCAAGATACTATCAGGTACTAAGTTCATGATAAATTTAGGTTCAATTAATCATATTACATCCCTCTAATCCTCTAAGTGATTACGTGATCCAAATCATCTAAACCATGTCCGATCATCACATGAGATGGAGTAGCTTCATTGGTGAACATCACTATGTTGATCACATCTACTATATGATTCACGCTCGACCTTTCGGTCTCCGTGTTCCGAGGCCATATCTGTATATGCTTGGCTCATCAAGTATAACCTGAGTATTTCGCGTGTGCAACTATTTTGCACCCATTGTATTTGAACGTAGAGCCTATCACACCCGATCATCACGTGGTGTCTCAGCACGAAGAACTTTTGCAACGGTGCATACTCAAGGAGAACACTTCTTGATAATTAGTGAGAGATCATCTTATAATGCTACCGTCAATCAAAGCAAGATAAGATGCATAAAAGATAAACATCACATGCAATCAATATAAGTGATATGATATGGCCATCATCATCTTGTGCTTGTGATCTCCATCTTCGAAGCACCGTCATGATCACCATCGTCACTGGCGCGACACCTTGATCTCCATCGTAGCATCATTGTCGTCTCGCCAATCTTATGCTTCCACGACTATCGCTACCTCTTAGTGATAAAGTAAAGCATTACAACGCGATTGCATTGCATACAATAAAGCGACAACCATATGGCTCCTGCCAGTTGCCGATAACTCGGTTACAAAACATGATCATCTCATACAATAAAATTTAGCATCATGTCTTGACCATATCACATCACAACATGCCCTGCAAAAACAAGTTAGACGTCCTCTACTTTGTTGTTGCAAGTTTTACGTGGCTGCTACGAGCTTAAGCAAGAACCAATCTTACCTACGCATCAAAACCACAACGATAGTTTGTCAAGTTGGTGCTGTTTTAACCTTCGCAAGGACCGGGCGTAGCCACACTCGGTTCAACTAAAGTAGGAGAAACTGTCACTCGCTAGCCACCTTTGTGCAAAGCACGTCGGGAGAACCGGTCTCGCGTAAGCGTACGCGTAATGTCGGTCCGGGCCGCTTCGTCCAACAATACCGCTGAACCAAAGTATTGTTGGGTAACGTAGTAATTTCAAAAAAAATCCTACGCACACGCAAGATCATGGTGATGCATAGCAACGAGAGGGGAGAGTGTAATCTACGTACCCCTGTAGATCGACAACGGAAGCGTTAGCACAACGTGGTTGATGTAGTCGTACGTCTTCACGGCCCGACTGATCAAGCACCGAAACTACGGTACCTCCGAGTTCTAGCACACGTTCAGCTCGATGACGATCCCCGGACTCCGATCCAGCAAAGTGTCGAGGGAGAGTTCCGTCAGCACGATGGCGTGGTGACAATCTTGATGTGCTACCGTCGCAGGGCTTCGCCTAAGCATCGCTACAATATTATCGAGGACTATGGTGGAAGGGGGCACCGCACACGGCTAAGAATATGATCACGTGGATCAACTTGTGTCTCTAGGGGTGCCCCTTGCCTCCGTATATAAAGGATCAAAGGGGGGGGGTGCGGCTGGCCAGGAGAGGGCGCGCCAGGAGGAGTCCTACTCCCTCCGGGAGTAGGATTCCCCCCTTTCCTAGTTGGAATAGGATTCGGGAGGGGGGAAAGAGGAGAGAGAGAAGGAAGGGGGGGGGCGCCGCCCCCCTCTCCTTGTCCTATTCGGACTAGGGGGAGGGGCGCGCGGCCCAGCCCTAGCCACCTCTCCTCTCTTCCATTAAGGCCCACTAAGGCCCATATACCTCCCGGGGGGTTCCGGTAACCTCCCGGTACTCCGATAAAATCCCGATTTCACCCGGAACACTTTCGATATCCAAATATAGGCTTCCAATATATCAATCTTTATGTCTCGACCATTTCGAGACTCCTCGTCATGTCCCTGATCTCATCCGGGACTCCGAACTCCTTTGGTACATCAAAACTCATAAACTCATAATATAACTGTCATCGAAACCTTAAGCGTGCGGACCCTACGGGTTCGAGAACAATGTAGACATGACCGAGACACGTCTTCGGTCAATAACCAATAGCGTAACCTGGATGCTCATATTGGCTCCCACATATTCTACGAAGATCTTTATCGGTCAGACTGTTGGGTTTCGTAGTAATTTCAAAAAAATTCCTACGCACACGCAAGATCATGTGATGCATAGCAACGAGAGGGGAGAGTGTTGTCTACGTACCCACGCATACCGACTGCGGAAGCGTTGACGCAACATAGAGGAAGTAGTCGTACGTCTTCCCGATCCGACCGATCAAGCACCGAAACTACGGCACCTCCAAGTTCGAGCACACGTTCAGCTCGATGACGATCCCTGGACTCCAATCCAGCAAAGTGTCGGGGAAGAGTTCCGTCAGCACGACGGCGTGGTGACGATCTTGATCTACTACAGTAGCAGGGCTTCGCCTAAACTCCGCTACAGTATTATCGAGGATTATGGTGGCTGGGGCACCGCACACGGCTAAGAAATAGATCACGTGGATCAACTTGTTGTCTCTTTGGTGCTAGCCCTGCCCCTCTATTTATATGTTGAGCCCCGGGGTCGAAACTTGGAGCAAAAGCCTCCTCAAAGTCGGTTTTTCCCGAAAGGCAAGAGTCCCACTTGGACTCCAGGACCAAACGCCACAATCCTTGGCGTCTGGCCCAAACGCCATGGGCCTCGGCGTCTGGCCCAGGGCCAGACGCCAGGGTCTCCGGCGTTTGGCCCCCTGGCCTCCGCAAAACTCCTTTTGCACCGACCTAAAGCCTCATGGGCTTGACCCCTTGGCCTAACCATATCATCCAATATATGAATCTTTACGTCTCGACCATTTCGAGACTCCTTGTCATGTCCCCGATCTCATCTGGGACTCCGAACTCCTTCGGTACATCAAAACATGTAAACTCATAATATAACTGTCATCGTAACCTTAAGCGTGCGGACCCTACGGGTTCGAGAACAATGTAGACATGACCGAGACACGTCTTCGATCAATAACCAATAGCGGGACGTGGATGCCCATATTGGCTCCTACACATTCTACGAAGATCTTTATCGGTCAGACCGCATAACAACATACGTTGTTCCCTTTGTCATCGGTATGTTACTTGCCCGAGATTTGATCGTCGGTATCCAATACCTAGTTCAATCTCGTTACCGACAAGTCTCTTTACTCGTTCTGTAATACATCATCCCGCAACTAAATCATTTAGTTGCAATGCTTGCAGGGCTTAAGTGATGTGCATTACCGAGAGGGCCCAGAGATACCTCTCCGACAATCGGAGTGACAAATCCTAATCTCAAAATACGCCAACCCAACATCTACCTTTGGAGACACCTGTAATGCTCCTTTATAATCACCCAGTTACGTTGTGACGTTTGGTAGCACCCAAAGTGTTCCTCCGGCAAACGGGAGTTGCATAATCTCATAGTCATAGGAACATGTATAAGTCATGAAGAAAGCAATAGCAACATACTAAATGATCGGGTGCTAAGCTAATGGAATGGGTCATGTCAATCAGATCATTCAACTAATGATGTGATCTCGTTAATCAAATAACAACTCTTTTGTCCATGGTTAGGAAACATAACCATCTTTGATTAACGAGCTAGTCAAGTAGAGGCATACTAGTGACACTCTGTTTGTCTATGTATTCACACATGTATTATGTTTCCGGTTAATACAATTCTAGCATGAATAATAAACATTTATCATGATATAAGGAAATAAATAATAACTTTATTATTGCCTCTAGGGCATATTTCCTTCAGTCTCCCACTTGCACTAGAGTCAATAATCTAGATCACATCATCATGTGATTAACATCGATAGTTCACATCATCATGTGATTAACACCCATAGTTCACATCGCCATGTGACCAACACCCAAAGCGTTTACTAGATTCGGTAATCTAGTTCACATCGCTATGTGATTAACACCCAAAGAGTACTAAGGTGTGATCATGTTTTGCTTGTGAGAGAATCTTAGTCAACGGTCTTTCACATTCAGATCCGTTATGTATTTTGCAATTTTCTATGTCTACAATGCTCTGCACGGAGCTACTTTAGCTAATTGCTCCCACTTTCAATATGTATCTAGATCGAGACTTAGAGTCATCCAGATCCGTGTCAAAACTTGCATCGACGTAACTTTTTACGACGAACCTTTTTGTCACGTCCATAATCGAGAAACATATCCTTATTTCACTAAGGATAATTCTGACTGCTGTCCAGTGATCTACTCCTAGATCACTATTGTACTCCCTTGCCAAATCAGTGCAGGGTATACAATAGATCTGGTATACAGCATGACATACTTTATAGAACCTATGACCAAGGCATAGGGAATGACTTTCATTCTCTTTCTATCTTCTGCCATGGTCGGGCTTTGAGTCTTACTCAACTTCACACCTTGTAATACAGGCAAGAACTCTTTCTTTGACTGCTCCATTTTGAACTATTTCAAAATTTTGTCAAGGTATGTACTTATTGAAAAAACTTATCAAGCGTCTTGATCTATCTCTATAGATCTTGAAGCTCAATATGTAAGCAGCTTTACCGAAGTCTTTCTTTGAAAAACTCCTTTCAAACACTCCTTTAGGCTTTACAGAATAATTCTACGTTATTTCCGATCAACAATATGTCATTCACATATACTTATCAAAAATGTTGTAGTGCTCCCACTCACTTTCTCGTAAATACAGGCTTCACCGCAAGTCTGTATAAAACTATATGCTTTGATCAACTCATCAAAGTGTATATTCCAACTCTGAGATGCTTGCACCAGTCCACAGATGGATCGCTGGAGTTTGCACATTTTGTTAGCACCTTTCGGATTGACAAAACCTTCTGGTTGCATCATATACAACTCTTCTTTAATAAATCCATTAAGGAATGCAGTTTTGTTTATCCATTTGCCAGATTTCATAAAATGCGGCAATTACTAACATGATTCGGACAGACTCAAGCATAGATACGAGTGAGAAACTCTCATCGTAGTCAACACCTTGAACTTGTCGAAAACCTTTTGCGACAATTCTAGCTTTGTAGATAGTAACACTACTATCAGCGTCCGTCTTCCTCTTGAAGATCCATTTATTTCTATGGCTTGCCGATCATCGGGCAAATCCATCAAAGTCCATACTTTGTTCTCATACATGGATCATATCTCAGATTTCATGGCCTCAAACCATTTCGCGGAATCTGGGCTCATCATCGCTTCCTCATAGTTCGCAAGTTCGTCATGGTCTAGTAACATGACTTCCAGAATAGGATTATCGTACCACTCTGGTGCGGATCTCACTCTGGTTTACCTACAAGATTCAGTAGTAACTTGATCTGAAGTTACATGATCATCATCATTAGCTTCCTCACTAATTGGTGTAGTAGTCACAAGAACAGATTTCTGTGATGAACTACTTTCCAATAAGGGAGAAGGTACAATTACCTTATCAAGTTTTCCACTTTCCTCCCACTCACTTCTTTCGAGAGAAACTCCTTTTCTAGAAAGTTTCCGAATTTAGCAACAAAAATCTTGCCTTCTGATCTGTGATAGAAGGTGTATCCAATAGTTTCCTATGGATATCCTATGAAGACACATTTCTCTGATTTGGGTTTGAGCTTATCAGGTTGAAACTTTTTCACATAAGCATTGCAACCTCAAACTTTAAGAAACGACAGCTTAGGTTTCTTGCCAAACCATAGTTCATACGGTGTCGTCTCAACGGATTTAGATGGTGCCCTATTTAACGTGAATGCAGCTGTCTCTAATGCATAACCCCAAAACGATAGTGGTAGATCGGTAAGAGACATCATAGATCGCACCATATCTAATAAAGTACGGTTATGACGTTCGGACACACCATTACATTGTGGTGTTCCAGGTGGCATGAGTAGTGAAACTATTTCACATTGTTTTTAACTGAAGGCCAAACTCGTAACTCAAATACTCTTCTCTACGATCAGATCGTAGAAACTTTATTTTCTTGTTACGATGATTTTTCACTTCACTCTGAATTTTTTTTGAACTTTTCAAATGTTTCAGACTTATGTTTCATCAAGTAGACATACTCATATCTGCTCAAATCATCTGTGAAGATCAAAAAATAATGATACCTGTCGCGAGCCTCAATATTCATCGGACCACATACATCAGTATGTATGATTTCCAACAAATTTGTTGCTCGCTCCATTGTTCCGAAGAACAGAGTCTTAGTCATCTTGCCCATGAGGCATGGTTCGCAAGCATCAACTGATTCATAATCAAGTGATTCAAAAAGCCCATCAGCATGGAGTTTCTTCATGCGCTTTACACCAATATGACCTAAACGGCAGTGCTACAAATAAGTTGCACTATCATTATTAACTTTGCATCTTTTGGTTTCAATATTATGATTATGTGTATCACTACGATCGAGATCCAACGAATTATTTTCATTGGGTGTGTAACCATATAAGGTTTTATTCATATAAACAGAATAACAATTTATTCTCTTACTTAAATGAATAACCGTATTACAATAAACATGATCAAATCATATTCACGCTTAACGCAAACACCAAATAACACTTATTTAGGTTCAACACTAATCTCGAAATAATAGGGAGTGTGCGATGATGATCATATCAATCTTGGAACCACTTCCAACACACATCGTCACTTCACCCTTAACTAGTCTCTGTTTATTCTGCAACTCCCGTTTCGAGTTACTAATCTTAGCAACTGAACTAGTATCAAATACTGAGGGGTTGCTATAAACACTAGTAAAGTACACATCAATAAGATGTATATCAAATATACTTATGTTCACTTTGCCATCCTTCTTATCCGCCAATCACTTGGGGTAGTTCCGCTTCTAGTGACCAGTCCCTTTGCAGTAGAAGCACTTAGTCTCAGGCTTAGGATCAGACTTAGGCTTCTTCACTTGAGCAGCAACTTGCTTGCCGTTCTTCTTGAAGTTCCCCTTCTTCCCTTTGCCCTGTTCTTGAAACTAGTGGTCTTGTCAACCATCAACACTTGATGTTTTTCTTGACTTCTACCTTCGTTGATTTCAGCATCACGAAGAGCTTGGGAGTTGTTTCCATTATCCCTTGCATATTATAGTTCATCACAAAGTTCTACTAACTTGGTGATGGTGACTAGAGAATTCTGTCAATCACTATCTTATCTGGAAGATTAACTCCCACTTGATTCAAGCGATTGTAGTACCCAGACAATCTGAGCACATGCTCACTAGTTGAGCGATTCTCCTCCATCTTTTAGCTATAGAACTTGTTGGAGACTTCATATCTCTCAACTCGGGTATTTGCTTGAAATATTAACTTCAATTCCTGGAACATCTCATATGGTCCATGACGTTCAAAACGTCTTTGAAGTCCCGATTCTAAGCCATTAAGCATGGTGCACTAAACTATCAAGTAGTCATCATATTGAGCTAGCCAAACGTTCATAACGTCTGCATCTGCTCCTGCAATAGGTCTATCACCTAGCGGTGCATCAAGGACATAATTTTTCTGTGCAACAATGAGGATAAACCTCAGATCACGGATCCAATCCGCATCATTGCTACTAACATCTTTCAACACAATTTTCTCTAGGAACATATCAAAATAAACACAGGGAAGCAACAACGCGAGCTATTGATCTACAACATAATTTGCAAAATACTACCAGGACTAAGTTTCATGATAAATTTAAGTTCAGTTAATCAATTTAATTAAAGAACTCCCACTTAGATAGACATCCCTCTAATCCTCTAAGTGATTACGTGATCCAAATCAACTAAACCATAACCGATCATCACGTGAGATGGAGTAGTTTTCAATGGTGAACATCGTTATGTTGATCATATCTACTATATGATTCACGCTCGACCTTTCGGTCTCCGTGTTCCGAGGCCATATCTGTATATGCTTGGCTCGTCAAGTATAACCTGAGTATTCTGCGTGTGCAACTGTTTTGCACCCGTTGTATTTGAACGTAGAACCTATCACACCCGATCATCACATGGTGTCTCAGAACGAAGAACTTTCGCAACGGTGCATACTCAAGGAGAACACTTCTTGATAATTTAGTGAGAGATCATCTTATAATGCTACCGTCAATCAAAGCAAGATAAGATGCATAAAAGGATAAACATCACATGCAATCAATATAAGCGATATGATATGGCCATCATCATCTTGTGCTTGTGATCTCCATCTCCGAAGCACCGTCGTGATCACCATCGTCACCGGCACGACACCTTGATCTCCATCGTAGCATCGTTGTCGTCTCGCCAATCTTATGCTTCCACAATTATCACTACCGTTTAGTAATAAAGTAAAGCATTACATCACGATTGCATTGCATACAATAAAACGACAACCATAAGGCTCCTGCCAGTTGCCGATAACTCGGTTACAAAACATGATCATCTCATACAATAAAATTTATCATCATGCCTTGACCATATCACACCACAACATGCCCTGCAAAAACAAGTTAGACGTCCTCTACTTTGTTGTTGCAAGTTTTACGTGGCTGCTACGGGCTTAAGCAAGAACCAATCTCACCTACGCATCAAAACCACAACGATAGTTTGTCAAATAGACTCCGTTTTAACCTTCGCAAGGACCGGGCGTAGCCATACTCGGTTCAATTAAAGTTGGAGAGACAGTTGCCCGCAAGCCACCTATGTGCAAAGCACGTCGGGGGAACCGGTCTCGCGTAAGCGTACGCGTAATGTTGGTCCGGGTCGTCTCGTCCAACAATGCCGCCAAACCAAAGTATGACATGCTGGTAGGCAGTATGACTTATATCGCCCACAACTCACTTGTGTTCTACTCGTGCATATAACATCAACATAAATAACCTAGGCTCGGATGCCACTGTTGGGTTTCGTAGTAATTTCAAAAAATTTCCTACGCACACGCAAGATCATGTGATGCATAGCAACGAGAGGGGAGAGTGTTGTCTACGTACCCACGCAGACCGACTGCGGAAGCATTGACGCAACATAGAGGAAGTAGTCGTACGTCTTCCCGATCCGACCGATCAAGCACCGAAACTACGGCACCTCCGAGTTCGAGCACATGTTCAGCTCGATGACGATCCCCGGACTCCGATCCAGCAAAGTGTCGGGGAAGAGTTCCGTCAGCACGACGGCGTGGTGACGATCTTGATGTACTACAGCAGCAGGGCTTCGCCTAAACTCCGCTACAGTATTATCGAGGATTATGGTGGCTGGGGCACCGCACACGGCTAAGGAATAGATCACGTGGATCAACTTGTTGTCTCTTTGGTGCTAGCCCTGCCCCTCTATTTATATGTTGAGCCCCGGGGTCGAAACTTGGAGCAAAAGCCTCCTCAAAGTCGGTTTTGCCCGAAAGGCAAGAGTCCCACTCGGACTCCAGGACCAAACGCCACAATCCTTGGCGTCTGGCCCAGACGCCATGGGCCTCGGCGTCTGGCCCAGGGCCAGACGCCAGGGTCTCCGGCGTTTGGCCCCCTGGCCTCCGCAAAACTCCTTTTGCATCGACCTAAAGCTTCATGGGCTTGACCCCTTGGCCTAACCATATCATCCAATATATGAATCTTTACGTCTCGACCATTTCGAGACTCCTCGTCATGTCCCCGATCCCATCCGGGACTCCGAACTCCTTCGGTACATCAAAACTCATAAACTCATAATATAACTGTCATCGAAACCTTAAGCGTGCGGACCCTACGGGTTCGAGAACAATGTAGACATGACCAAGACAAGTCTCCGGTCAATAACCAATAGCGGAACCTGGATGCTCATATTGGCTCCTACATATTCTACGAAGATCTTTTATCGGTCAGACCGCATAACAACATACGTTGTTCCCTTTGTCACCGGTATGTTACTTGCCCGAGATTCGATCCTCGGTATCTCAATACCTAGTTCAATCTTGTTACCGGCAAGTCTCTTTACTCGTTCCGTAATACATCATCTCACAACTAACTCATTAGCTGCAATGCTTGCAAGGCTTATGTGATGTGTATTACCGAGAGGGCCCAGAGATACCTCTCCGACAATCGGAGTGACAAATCCTAATCTCGAAATACGCCAACCCAACATGTACCTTTGGAGACACCTGTAGAGCACCTTTATAATCACCCAGTTACGTTGTGATGTTTGGTAGCACACAAAGTGTTCCTCCGGTAAACGGGAGTTGCATAATCTCATAGTCATAGGAACATGTATAAGTCATGAAGAAAGCAATAGCAACATACTAAACGATCGGGTGCTAAGCTAATGGAATGGGTCATGTCAATCAGATCATTCACCTAATGATGTGATCCCGTTAATCAAATAACAACTCTTTGTCCATGGTTAGGAAACATAACCATCTTTGATTAGCGAGTTAGTCTAGTAGAGGCATACTAGTGACACTCTATTTGTCTATGTATTCACACATGTATTATGTTTCCGGTTAATACAATTCTAGCATGAATAATAAACATTTATCATGATATAAGGAAATAAATAATAACTTTATTATTGCCTCTAGGGCATATTTCCTTCATCAAGAGCTTCACGTAACTTACTCAACTATGCTAGAGCCCATAATAGCTTGTGGCTGCACACGGAAGTTTCTAGCATGAATCATCTCAGTTCCCTTTGAGCCTGGGTGGCGGTCCATAGGAAGATCACACGGGTACCCCGGGATTTCCAAAAAAAATACAGACAACACTGGGTTCCCCAGGTGCCTCAATCCACCCAGTTGTTTGATTAAGTTGCCACCTTAAGTTGAACCATTAATTAACAATCTCACATCTGACATGAATTTCACTCAAACCCAAACCACGTCTACGAGCATAGCATGGCAATATAAGCATAACGTAGAAGTAACTCCCAAGGGTTTGAATATAACAGGGCAATAGGTTCTACCTCAGCAACTACTTCCCAACCCACAAGTTAATGACATCCTAATCATGCAATGTTTGAGGATTGGAACTAATGCATAAAAACTGGGTAATAATAGGATATGATCAAAGTGTTACTTGCCTTGCTGACGATCCGCGAATCCTAGAGACTCGTAGTAACACGCTTCGCACTCCGAGAATTCTATCACAAGCAAACAATAACATACATAAGTAACAAGCAACGAAGCACAAGCAAAACTCAAATAAGAGAGGTTGACCAGAAAGTTCAACTTAGGAACTCTGGTACGCAAAAAGAATCAAATCAAACGAAGCAACGAAACTCAGACGGCGAAAGAAAGAAGCTTCGTTTACTAATCTGAAACTAGATCAAATTTTATAGTAGAGAAAACTTGTTTGAGTTGGTTAAACGGAAAGAGGGTTTCGAGACGAAACTCCATGCGCTTGAATCGCATGATTCCGATAAACGAGTGAAAAGATAAACAGAATCTAAGATCGGATCAGAAATCGCGATCAGAGAAAATCACGGAATAAATCCGATAAAAGAAAACTCACGAACAGACTAACGAACGAGCGTTCGTTAGTTGTAACTAACGGGCGAGGAACCGTTCGTTAAAACGAACGTTCGGACGAACGTCCGCTAATTAGAAGAACCGAAAAAAACCGGTGAATCCGAAAAAAACGGATCTAGTGTTTCTAAAAAAACGAACGGTCTTTATAAAAAACCGGCGGCGGGGCGCGGTGGCTACCTCTGGCGAGAGGTCCGGCGAGGCGAGGCAGCGGCGGGCGGCGGCGCGAGCTGCGGCGGTGGCGGCGGCAGGCGGCGGCGACGACGACGGCAAGCGGCGGCGGCGGCTTGGCATGGCGCGGGCGGCGGCGGCGGTGGTGTGGTGTTGGGGCGGGGTGGCGGCGTATATAATGGGGCAGCAACTTGGAGGAGGGGGCAAGGCGCGGCGGAGGCGGAGTCCAACTCGGACTCCGGTCCGAGTGGCGGCGGCGGCGGCGCGCGCGCGTAGGAGGCGGCGGCGGCGGTGGCCTGGCGCGGCTGGGCCTTAGGCCCAGTCGGCGCGGGAACCCTTTTTTTTAAACTTCGCCGACCGAAATAAAATCCTAGAAAAAAATAAATAAAAACCTAGAAAATGCCAAAACAAATTTTCACTGTCTAAATAAAATATTTATGATGAGTTGAACATTTTCTTGGCCCTAAAATGAAATTTCGAAAACATGCAATTTTTCTAATGCAAATAAAATCCGAATAAAACCAAATAAAATCCAATAAATGATTTTAATATTTTTCCTCCGATATTTCAATTATTTTGGAGAAGTCATATTATCTCCACTCATTTGATTTAATATGAAATATTTCTCGGAGAGAAAAATTATTAAAAATCAAAATCCTCATTTCATTATTTGATAAAAATCAAATATGAAAACCGGAAAATCCCCAACTCTCTCCGTGGGTTCTTGAGTTGCTTAGGATTTTGAGGATTGCGGAACGGAAATGCTATAAATCATGATATGCATGGATGATCTATGTATAACATTCCAAATTGAAAATTTGGGATGTTACAAACCTACCCCACTTAAGATGAATCTCGCCCTCGAGATTCGGGTTGGCTAGAAAATAGGTATGGGTGGTCCTTGCGGAGATTGTCCTCTCGTTCCCAGGTAGCTTCATCCTCGGTATGGTGGCTCCACTGAACTTTGCAAAACTTGATAACCTTACTGCGGGTGACTCTGCTGGCAAACTCAAGAATCTTAACTGGCTTCTCCTCGTAAGTCAAATCACTGTCCAACTGAATCACCTCCAAGGGTACTGTATCTCTTAATGGTATATCCGCCATCTCAGCATGACACTTCTTCAGTTGTGAAACGTGGAACACATCGTGGACTCCTGACAATCCCTCAGGTAACTCCAACTTGTAGGCAACTTCTCCCATCCGTTTGAAAATGCGATACGGTCCTACAAATCTCGGGGCTAACTTTCCTTTAACTCCAAAACGTTTCACTCCTCGCAAGGGCAATACTCGCAGATATGCTCTATCTCCAATTTCGTAGGTTACCTCCTTGCGTTTTGAGTCTGCATAACTCTTCTGCTTGGACTGAGCAATTTTCAGTCGGTCTCGGATCAATTTTACCTTCTCCTCAGATTCTTTAATCAGGTATGGTCCAAACAACTACCGGTCTCCTACCTCATCCCACATCAACGGTGTTCTGTACCTGCGTCCATACAGGGCTTCAAACGGTGCCATCTTCAAACTGGCTTGGTAGCTATTGTTGTATGAGAACTCTGCATACGGCAAATTGTCATCCCAACTAGATCCATAATCTAGCGCACAGGCTCTCAACATGTCCTCCAAAATTTGATTGACTCTCTTAGTCTGTCCATCTGTCTGCGGGTGAAACGCTATACTGAACTCCAATCTCGTTCCCAGAGTCTGGTGTAACTGATGCCAAAACTTTGAAGTAAACTGTGTTCCTTGATCCGATACGATGGTCCTCGGAACTCCATGCAGACATACGATCCTGGACATATAGATCTTGGCCAACTTTGCACTTGTATAGGTGGTTTTCACTGGGATGAAGTGAGCTACTTTGGTCAAACGATCAACTACTACCCATATGGAATCATATCCTGCTTTAGTCTTGGGTAATCCGGTGATAAAGTCCATGCCAAGTTTATCCCACTTTCATTCGGGTATCGGCATAGACTATAACAGTCCTGCTGGCTTCTGATGTTCTGCCTTAACTCTCTGACATACATCACATACGGCTACATACTCGGCAATATCCTTCTTCATACCAGTCCACCAGAAATGTTCCTTCAAATCCAAATACATCTTGGTGCTCCCTGGGTGTATCGAGTATGGTGAGTCATGGGCCTCTTGAAGTATTAACTTCCTGATCTCCTGGTTGTTGGGCACATAAACTCGGTCCTCAAACCATAGGGTATCGTGCTCATCTTCACGAAAACCTTTGGCCTTTCCTTTGCCCATCTTCTCCTTTATCTTGGCAATCTCTTTATCATCTTTCTGAGCTTCCCGAATCTTGTCCAGCAATGTCGACTGAACCTCCATTGTGGCAATGAACCTTCTAGGTACAATCTCTAATTGAAGTTCCATGATGCCCTTTGCTAATTCCTTCGACAGTCCTTTACTTTCAAGGATATTAGCATAACTCTTCCGATGTGTCTGCTACGACATTGTCCTTTCCTAGATGATAGTGTAGCTTCATGTCACAATCCTTTATAAGCTCCAACCATCTCCTCTGCCTAAGGTTCAACTCCTTCTGGGTGAAGATGTACTTCAAACTCTTGTGATCCGTGTACACATCACAACGGTTTCCAATAAGGTAATGTCTCCAAGTCTTCAAAGCATGCACTACGGCTGCTAGCTCCAAATCATGCGTAGCATAATTCAACTCATGAGGTTTTAGTTGTCGTGAGGCATACAAAACAACTCTTCTGTCCTGCATAAGCACACATCCAAGTCCTAAGCGAGAGGCGTCGCAATACACTTGGTACTCCTTATGTATATCTGGCAGTACTAGCACTGAGGCTGTAGTCAAACGTTTCTTCAACTCCTGGAAACTTGCTTCACAATCTTCTATCCATTTAAACTTGGTATCCTTCTTCAACAGTTCAGTCATTGGTTTTGTAATCTTGGAAAAATTCTCAATGAATCTCCGGTAGTATCCTGCGAGTCCAAGAAAACTGTGGATCTCGCTAACTGAGGTGGGTGCCAACCATTCAGCGACTGACTGAACCTTGCTGGGGTCTACTGCTATACCTTCTCCTGATATAACATGTCCAAGGAATCCGACTTCCTTCAGCCAAAACTCGCATTTGCTAAACTTAGCATACAACTGGTGTTCCCTGAGCTTCTCGAGAACTAAACGCAATTGCTCTTTGTGCTCCTCCTCGTTCTTCGAGTATACCATGATATCATCAATAAATACCACAACAAACTTGTCCAAATACTCCATGAACACCTTGTTCATCATGCTCATGAAATAGGCAGGGGCGTTAGTCAGTCCAAATGACATGACCGTGTACTTGTATAATCCATATCGCGTTGTGAACGCTGTCTTTGGTATGTCCTTCTCTCGTATCTTCAACTGATGATACCCTGATCGTAAATCGATCTTTGAGAACACTTTAGCTCCTTGCAACTGATCAAACAGATCGTTGATCATCGGGAGTGGGTACTTGTTCTTTATCGTCACTTCATTCAAGGCTCGATAATCAACAACCATCCTTAGGGATTTATCCTTCTTCTCAACCAAAAGTACTGGGGCTCCCCAAGGTGATGCACTTCTTCGGATGTATCCTTTCTCCAATAACTCCTTGATCTGTTTCTTAATTTTCTTTCAGATCATTTGCGGGCATCTGATAGGGTCTCTTGGATATTGGTCCTGTACCTGGCAACAGCTCTATCAAAAACTCAATGTCTCTGTCCGGTGGCATGCCTGGTAACTCCTCTGGGAAAAACATCCGGGTAATCCTTTACTACCGGCACTTCCTCCTGAACAACTCCCGTAAGGGCATTCACCTGGCTCCTTTTTGGCACATGCCTAGACACATACTTAATCCTTTTTCCCTCCGGGGTGGTGAGATAAATCGACTTACTCGCACAGTCAATGCTTCCTCCATACTTTGACATCCAGTCCATACCCAATATCACATCAAATCCTTGCGACTCCAAGATAATTAGGTCGGACGGAAACACATGTGTGCCAATGGTTAAGGGTATTTGGTCACACCATCGGCTAGCCATATATTCTGCTCCGGGTGAACTCACTAAAAGAGGGGTCCTAAGGGTTTGGGTTGGTAGTTTAAACTTATCCACGAATCCCCTTGATATGTATGAATGCGATGCACCAGTATCGAAAAGAACAAGAGTGGTAAATGACTTACCCAAAAACTTACCTATTACCGCGTCCGGCTGCTCTTCAACCTCCTCCACGTTAACATGGTTCACTTGTCCTTTGTTGAATGAATTGGGCTTCTTCCCAGCACTTCCATTTCCGTTTCCATTCCTTCCTTCGGGGCAATCATTGGCATAGTGCCATGTCTTCCCGCACTTAAAACAGGTAACCTGACTTAAGTCTCTTTTGGCGGGAGTGGACGGGTTGGAGCGGTTCTGATTGTTGTTAGCTCCGTTCCCATTCCCATTCTTAGCACCACTGTGGTTATGTGATCCTCCTCCAGTGTGGTTGTGACCTCCATGGTTGTGAACAAGTCCTCCCGAGTTCGGGGCTAGGCGAGGCTTCTGCTGAGCTCCTGAGTTATACTTCCCTTGTCCATACTTTCTCTTGCGGCTCTCAATCTGCTGCTGTTTCCCTTCAATCATAAGAGCCTTATCTACCAACTCCTGGTAGTTGTTGAAGGTTGCTACCATCAACTGCATGCTCATTTCCTCATTCAGCCCTTCCATAAACTTCTCCTGCTTCGCGGCATCTGTGGCTACATCATCAGGGGCATAACATGATAACTTGCTAAACTCATCCACGTGCTGAGCCACAGTATGGTTCCCCTGACGTAGGTTGCGGAACTCCCGCTTCTTCATCTGCATAGCTCCAGTTGAGACATGGGCGGTGCGAAAAGCTTGCTGAAACTGGTCCCAAGTGACATTGGCTACAGGAAAAGTGGCTGTGTAATTCTCCCACCATGAGGCTGCTGGTCCATCCAATTGATGTGCGGCAAAGCGCACCCTCTCAGCATCTGTGCAACCTGCGGTGTTCAACTCCCTTCTAATACGGCGTAGCCAATCATCAGCAACTATAGGCTCGGTGCTACTGGAAAACACCGGCAACTGTAACCTTAGAAAACGGGCTAGGTTGTCCACTGGCGCTAGGTTGTTGTTGTTGTTGCCCTGGTTCTGAACTAGCAATTGCATCAAGGCATTCTGCTGCTGGATCAACTGGGTGAGCTCCGGCGGGAAGGCAAAACCGGGGTCACGTCTCGGAGGCATCTGAGGGGTTTAGATGGGAGAGATTTAGAATAGAAGAGGTCTAATGAGAAAGCACTACCCATATGCATATGAGACAAACACAATCATTTCACTCAATCAATCAAGCAAGGGCATACAAACGATCTAGAACTATCGCACAAGTGCTCAACTACTACTAAATACATGGGAGAATACTACTAATAGTTGGTGGTCATCTAGAGATTTTGATCGGTGGAAGACTCCATGATGTCTGCTCCAGCTTCGTCTTCAAAGTCATCATCACTAGGGTCAGAGTCGGTGTCGTCGATGATGATGTAGTTGTCCGGGCAAGTGGAATCGTCGTCTTCTACTCCCGGTGCTGGTCCTCCCATGAATACTCTGATCTTCTTGACTGGGTCATCATTCTTCTCCAGTAGTGTCTTGATTTCCTCCTCATATCCATCGCGGGTAAACTTGAGTTCTTCCTCCAGCTCGATGATCCTAGTCTTCACCTTCTTCAGGTCCATCATGTCAGCGCACATCTGGTTCTCCTGACGTCGAATGTGCTGGTTTAACTCCTGGATGAAAGCTGCAATGGATTTATCCTTCTAGGTGCTGATCACTTCCCATTGCTCGTCTTGGCGCCCACATATTTGGTAGATAGTGTCCTTAAGCTCCCTGTTGTAAACTTCTCCAATGCGTCCCATGGTGATGTGAGCTGCCATGCTCTTGCCTAGACTCCAGGTTGGTGCTTCGAAGGAAAACTCTATGGGTTTAGAAGTTGGCGAGAACGTCCTTCCTGGAACTTGTACTTGAATCATCCAGCGCTCTTCTTCTGGTAAAGTGGCGTTGTACGTCCCGGTGAAGCTTGGTATTCCAATGTTCAAGTACCTAGTGACTTCCTTCAAGTGGCGTCCAAAAGGTGTGTCTTCATCCGGTTGTGCAAACTTGTTCTTCATCTCCGTCATCCTAAAGAGTAGAAAATGGAGAGGACTCAGAAATGAGAAGAGAAGTGTGACCTAGTGTTTATCTTAGTGGTCGTGCCTATACTCAGTGTGTGCTCTGATACCATCTTGTAGCGACCCGACCTCAGATGGTCAAGTCTCTGTGCTTCAGTGTCATCCCTGAATCAATAATGCTGACACACACAGTACTCGAGGATTTATAACAGAGTAGCAATCACACACTTATTACAATAATATGGCTTAAGGCCATCTAATGCGATGACAGCGGAAGGCTTGGAAGATAAGGTGAGTCTATCAACTCCAACGGCATAGCTGAGCTGCACGGCCACGACCTGACGAACCTTACTCCTCGTCTGAAAAGTCCGCAACATAATACGTTGCAGCCCGAAAACGGGTCAACACATGGAATATGCTGGCAAAGTAACACAGTAGAGTAAGAACAAAATAATACTATCACTATATGCATATATGGCTGGTGGAAAGCTCTATGGTTATAGTTTTGCGAAAAGTCAATTTTTCCCTACAACAAAGGAATAAATTTTAATTTTTACTATCATGGTGGTTGAAACATCATTGAGAAGGTAACCCCAACTCAATCCCAATTGAAGTGATTAACAACCCAACAATATTAATTAAACATGGTGAGATACATGTGATAACCCAAGTACTAGATACTCAAGAATTGTCCATAACCGGAGACACGGCTAACCATGATTAGATTGTACACTCTGTAGAGGTTTGCGCACTTTTCCCCACAAGACTCGATCGCCTCCGTTGGATTCCTCGCACTACATGGTGTTTGAGAAACGGATGACCGAGACACAGTCTTTCAGAAACGTTAACTCTCCACTCCGGGTAGACCATACCAAACCTACAAAACCCACTACCTGCTGATCTACCTCTTCAAGAGCTTCACGTAACTTACTCAACTATGCTAGAGCCCATAATAGCTTGTGGCTGCACACGGAAGTTTCTAGCATGAATCATATCAGTTCCCTTTGAGCCTGGGTGGCGGTCCATAGGAAGATCACACGGGTACCCTGCGATTTCCAAAAAAATACAGACAACACTGGGTTCCCCAGGTGCCTCAATCCACCCGATTGTTTGATTAAGTTGCCACCTTAAGTTGAACCATTAATTAACAATCTCACATCTGACATGAATTTCACTCAAACCCAAACCACGTCTACGAGCATAGCATAGCAATATAAGCAATACATAGAAGTAACTCCCAAGGGTTTGAATATAACAGGGCAATAGGTTCTACCTCAGCAACTACTTCCCAACCCACAAGTTAATGACATCCTAATCATGCAATGTTTGAGGATTGGAACTAATGCATAAAAACTGGGTAATAATGGGATATGATCAAAGTGTTACTTGCCTTGCTGACGATCCGCAAATCCCAGAGACTCGTAGTAACACGCTTCGCACTCCGGGAATTCTATCGCAAGCAGACAATAACATACATAAATAACAAGCAACGAAGCACAAGCAAAACTCAAATAAGAGAGGTTGACCAGAAAGTTCAACTTAAGAACTCTGATACGCAAAAAGAATCAAATCAAATGAAGCAACGAAACTCAGACGGCGAAAGAAAGAAGCTTCGTTTACTAATCTGAAACTAGGTCAAATTTTACAGTAGAGAAAACTTATTTGAGTTGGTTAAACAGAAAGAGGGTTTCGAGACAAAACTCCAGGCGCTTGAATCGCCTGATTCCGATAAACAAGCGAAAAGATAAACAGAATCTAAGATCGGATCAGAAATCGCGATCAGAGAAAATCACGGAATAAATCCGATAAAAGAAAACTCACGAACAGACTAACGAACGAGCGTTCGTTAGTTGTAACTAACGGGCGAGGAACCGTTCATTAAAACGAACGTTCGGACGAACGTCCGCTAACTAGAAGAACCGAAAAAACCGGCGAATCCGAAAAAACCCAGATCTAGGGTTTCTAAAAAAACCAAACGGTCTTTATAAAAAAACCGGCGGCGGGGCGCGGCGGCTACCTCTGGCGATAGGTCCGGCGAGGCGAGGCAGCGGCGGGCAGG
>NC_057794.1:428727881-428742754 GCF_018294505.1 Triticum aestivum | reverse complement strand
GGGGTGGCGGCGTATATAAAGGGGGTGGGGCAGCGACTTGGAGGAGGGGGTAAGGCGCGGCGGAGGCGGAGTCCAACTCGGACTCCGATCCGAGTGGCGGCGGCGGCGGCGGCCTGGCGCGGCTGGGCCTTAGGCCCAGTCGGCGCGGGAACCCTTTTTTTTTAAACTTCGCCGACCGAAATAAAATCCTAGAAAAAAACCTAAAAATGTCAAAACAAATTTTCACCGTCTAAATAAAATATTTAGGACGAGTTGAACATTTTCTTGGCCCTAAAATGAAATTTCGAAAACATGCAATTTTTATAATGCAAATAAAATCCGAATAAAACCAAATAAAATCCAATAAATGATTTTAATATTTTTCCTCCGATATTTCAATTATTTTGGAGAAGTCATATTATCTCCAGTCATTTGATTTAATATGAAATATTTCTCGGAGAGAAAATTATTAAAATCAAAATCCTCGTTTCATTATTTGATAAAAATCAAATATGAAAACCGGAAAATCCCCAACTCTCTCCGTGGGTCCTTGAGTTGCTTAGAATTTCGAGGATTGCGGAACGAAAATACTATAAATCATGATATATATGGATGATCTATGTATAACATTTCAAATTAAAAATTTAGGATGTTACAAGGGGTATGCGTACTAAATTATGCAGAAAGTAATACACCTAACAAATACAGGGGGGATACATGGTGCAATACTGCAAGATACGTGGGGCACAACCGTGTTAACTTTGTTGTCCGGCAGAAATGCTTTCTGAACTGCTCCTATCCAATGGTTAGGAAAACCCCAACAAAGGCCCTTTAAGTATTTTATTTTAGGCTACTTTGCACTAGACTTTGCTACTCTTCAATCTAAATTAATTGACGCAGCTCTAATACAACTCCCATCCAAATTAATTGATTCAGATCGGAGTGAGTAATAATAATTTTTGGCCTGCTTCTATGGAAGTAGAAAGGGAGTGTTATTAGGAATATCGGCACTCATGTCCTACGACTGTGGCGTCTAAGATACTCTTCCCTTCAAGCTTTGCTGGCGAGCCGTGGATCCATCTCTCATCTCCCCACTGCTCAGGAGAGCGAATCCTGATGCCTCGGCTTCGATTAGTAGTTTAGGCTAGTTTTTTTTTCTTTCTGAGTAGTGTTTCGGCAGATGATGGCTCTTTATTTTCGAGTTGGTCTTTTATGCTTCGATCCTCCTCAAGTTCGTCTATCGGGACATGATTGATGGAGCTTCGGCATAGATTCCCTCGGTCTCCTTGGGATGACAAGGTTAGAGTTTCTCGCCATGTGTGCTAGCCAACGAGAGTATGTGTCAGACACTTCAGATCGGTTCAATGGTTCAATGGCGACGACTGTGGCTCTGGGACGTTGGTCCTTAGTAGCATGTGCACGAAGATTTTTTAGCTATCATCGACATGGTCAAACTGGCTCCAATAGGGGAGCAACGACAGTGGCACGTCAGCGACTCATTCTGACGGCGATAATGGCCATTTGGCGGTGATGCAATTTTTATTATGTTTGGATTGCTCTATATTTCTTACCAACCTTTAAAACAGATCTCTGTCCATAGAAAAACATTTTACTTATTTTGAGGGAAATTACCAACATTTCATTTTAGATCTATTTTCATTCGACTTGATCGTCAAAAAGAAAAAAAAAGACACCATACGATCTGCTTAAAACGTGGGACCCACGAGGCGTGGGTGAGAGAAGTCGTGGCCGCGTGGGCTAAGCAAACGCAAATCCACGCGGCGGACTTGACTTGCGCTCGAATCCGTCGTTAGTTGCATTCTCTTTCTCCTCTCCTGGCCCATAGATAGAGATACGACGCTGCTTCCTTCCGCGTCCAGAAACCCTCGCCCACCCACCAGCACCGGCCACCGCCTCCTCCCCCAAAATCGAAACCCCTACCCCCATCCCCAAGCAGATCGGCCGAGAGCCATGGAGGCGCAGATGAGCAAGTTCTTCGAGTCGGTGGGCTCCTTCTTCTCCGGCGGCGACAACATCCCCTGGTGCGACCGCGACATCATCGCCGTAAGTGCCCCCCACCTCTCTCCCCTTAGCCCCTCGCTTTACTTGATGAATCTTTCGCTGCTGTGGTGTCCTGCGCAGTAGATGTGGCCTAATTGATTCTAGGATGCGCGCATCATACTATGCGAAGCACGAAAATACATGTAGAAAAGGAGAGTGGGTCGTTATTGCAAAGCTTCGTGATGCTTGATGCTGCCCTGGTGGTGGGAGACCGGCCGTGGTTGTTGAATCGGTGGTGCCTTACCATGTTTGTTCAGTTAGTTGATGTCATTATTTACCGGTAGTAGCATGGATTTACCAAGTTGGGATGTTGGATACTCTGATTCCCATTTTGTCTCTTGTAGTACCGAATGCTATGTGTTTTTACTAAAGTCATCAGATAGCTAACTAACTATGAAATGTCCACTCGGAACTTGGCCATGTTCATTGGGTTACTGTTATCTGTTTATGTAGTGTTCACAAGCACGAACTGTTAAGTCATCTATTCTTGGCTGTTGCTTTTGTTCATGTATATATGTGCCTTCTGTTCTTTTGCATTGTTCACAGACTATCCTGTTATGTTAATTATGTTAGAAGAGCAACTAGAACTTATAGTTCTGATTCCGATGATTATTCATGGTTTATATGTTTGGACCGTTGGTGGTGGGAGATTAGTTTTGTCTGTTTGAACCGTTGGTGCTTTGGCATGACATGTATGCTCAGTCAGTTGATGTGATTTTGTAGTGACAATAGCATGAATTTACCAAATTGCCCATTTGGTCTCGTGTACTACATGTCTTTTACTAAATAGATGGAAGATGGTTAACTCAGCTCTGAAATGTCTACTCGGAATTTATGCACTGTTCACAAACACAAACTGTCTAAGTCATACATTCTTATTTCTTGGCTGTTGCTATTGTTAAATACTCGTATATGCTTTCTGTTCCCCTTCAATCTTCACGAATTATTTTGTTTTGTTTAATATCTTCGATGAGCAAGCAGAGCTTATATTCATGGTTATATGCACCTAGGGATGTGAAAGAGAGGTTGCTGAGGCTGCAACCGAGGAACAGAAAAATGATAGCATCATGAGGCTATCTTGGGCTCTCGTCCATTCCAAGCAGACTGATGATGTGAACCGTGGAATTGGCATGATTGAAGGTCAGATAACTTTTTTTATTTGCATGGAAGAAAATTTACTCCTTGCAACCTATTATCTTACTTTGCTATCTATTCTTCTCAACTCTGTTTTGATCAAATTGTTTGTTCTACTTGCACAGCTTCTCTTGATAAAACCACCAGCCCACTGCAGACTAGAGAAAAGTTGTATTTGCTGGCTGTTGGGCACTACAGAAATGGTAACTATGTAAGGAGCCGGCAACTTGCGGACCGTTGTTTGGAGGTATTCTTGCACTACCTTCTGGTTGCCTTATATAATGCATACTTTCTTGGTGTGTGGTACTGTTTCTGCTGGTAAAAGGGAAAGAAATATTTCACTGGTTTTGAGCTTAACTGCAAGCCAAATATTTGATATGTCATACATGCAGTTGATGCAAGTAGCTCTGCATTGTGAACTTGTGGTAACTCATCATCTTATTTGCTTGTGTAACAACCAACTGGTGCTATTTCTATGCTGGTTTGCTGGGTGACACATGTGGAATTTATTTGCATATTGCTTGCGTAACTACTTACTAGTACTGTCTCTGTGCTGGACGACATAGTGATAAACCAAATATTTGATTCCACTAAGGTTTGTGCAACTAAAGTAAAGGTTCTTGATATTTGTGGTTCCCTCAGTTTGTTGATTTCTTCATCATCAGGCTTGGAAATAATTTTCCTACATTTGCACCATCCAAGACATTGTCCCTTAAATCACCCTCCCTCTCATTAATCTGGCAGCGTCATGATATACAATCGATTTTTCTGCGGTAAGACTGATAGACAATTGATATGTGGCTATGCAGATAACAGTATTTTGTAATTGTTATGCAAACAGCAAATCTGTTTAACTGCTTAACTGAATTCATTCGACTGTTGTGTCACGTGTTTTATATTTCTATTGATTCCACACCTATTCTTGTCGATTAATTCTGGCTAAGCAGCTCAAGATCGTGGCTATGCTTGTTGCTGATTCCTTGTGTGCTACTCCATTTCAAGATTTGGCTATGCTTAAGCCTAATTCCGAAGTAGCATTTTGTGCCGGACATGTTAGTTAGACATACTTATCTATGTGACCTATACACTTTATACGTGGGATACAATTAAAATTCAGAGAAAAATATGCAAAACAAAGTTTATGGGGTAATATAAGTGCGTATGTTTTTCAACTGTTTAAGGGGTAATCTGGGACCATCATCTTTATATTCCATACTAGTTGAATATAAGTGCATATGTTTTTCAACCGTTTAAGGATATTGCCGCCTTTATAAATTCCCTCTTTTAATTGATCTTGTCCCCTTTTTTGTAGATTCAACCAGATTGGAGGCAGGCATCATCTCTGAAGAAGGCAATAGAGGATAAAATTGCTAAAGGTAAGATAAGTTTAGATAAGTTTAATCGACCATACTTTTCTGCGATTCACAGTAGAAAACTATGCGATAATTTTATCTGTTGAAGTGACAACAGCAAGCTAGGAGTAATTTATGCTGAGTTTTCAAAATCAAGCAACTGTAAAAATAGATACTGATAACCCTGTTCATAAATTACTTGATTTTGAAAAACGTGTGCACTTATTGCTTGATAACCCTGTTCTGTGCAGATGGTGTGATTGGCATAGGAATCGCCACAACTGCAGTAGGACTTATCGTCGGTGGGATCGCAGCTGCTCTTGCAAGGAAGAAGTGAGACTGCACCCGCCTGTTGATGAAATAGGATGTGTGTTTGGTTCTATCGTTCTACCGTTTGTTCTGTGTTACTTGAGTCGAATCGCCGCAACTATGTGCATAAAATGAGTTTATGATACCATGCCACCGTGTAATCTTTCGGATAAATCAAATCGTGATGGAAGTAGTACCATTGTCTCAAACCAGTGCTGAATACACCAATAAATGAACTATTAGGGGTCTTATTTCACAACACCAACACTTCACTCTCTAGATTGTACACACGACAATGCCACTCTGTTCGATCGAACGGTCTAAGTACCATGCCATTGAACATCATCCTCTGAACGGTCTAAGTACCAAACAATATGGCATTGAACATCATCCTCTGAGCTTGGATGATCCTGCCAATGGCTACTCGGCCCCGATGAGGGTGAGCAGGATGCCCTGGTAGTACCCGGAGGTGTCTCCGACGACATCCTTGGTCACCGTCGTCTTGTACCTCACCTTGTATTCCTCCTTCACTTTCTTCAAGTCGACCTCGGCGCGCGAGACAATCGCTCTGGTCAGGGATTCCTCGTCGGTGCCGAGCCCGATGATCGAGCTCCGGATCACCTGGAAAAGGCAGAGCCATGAAGAGCATCGGAACTGAAGCAGCCTGGAAAAGGTTGAGCTTTTGAGTATTACCTCTGCGAAGTGCTTCTCCGGCGATGTCAGGCACCAGACCGCAGTTTTCAGCATCGCCGACAGCTTGTCGTTGCGATTGCCCTCGAGAACCTGTGGCGCATCAAAATAGATATAGTTCATTTTGTGTGCTCAGGTTTTTTTAACCGTAGAAAAATGATGATGAAGTAGACCTCGTCGATGGCCTTGCCGTGCTCTCGCTTGTAGTGCTGGAACGTCGCCTTGAGCTGCGGCTTGCTCCTGGAGCTGACGATGCGGACCACGTCCCCGTGCAGCGGCTGCTTCTTGGCCGCCACCGCGCCGTGCAGCTCGGCCGCCTCGGCCCTCGCCAGCTCGCCGTCGACGTGCTCGCCGCCGTGGCGGTACGAGCTCACCAGGCGCACCAAGAACTGCACACGCACACGCACACGAGCGCTCAGTTCAACTGACCGGCAACGGCAAGAGCAAGAAATGGACCCACGGCGGCGACGAAAGAAGGAGAATGCCAGGATCGGCACGGCCTTGCCTGCTTGAGGGGGTCCTTGTAGAGCGGGCAGGCGGCGACGTCCTCCTCGAGCGACGAGTCGTAGGCGGAGCAGTAGGCCTTCCTGACGGCGACGAGGTGGTCCGGCGACGACGCGCAGGCGACCTCGATGAGCACCCAGGCGTGCCGGTCGCCGCCCTTCTTCCTGAGGGCCTTGTAGGCCAGCTTGGCGTCCCGCGCCGCCGGGTCCATCGCCCACAGCGTCATCGCGCCCTGAGACCACCGGACCAGACCAACGCGCAGGCATGGAGATTAGATTTCGGACGGTGTCCGGCCGGGGACGAAGGAAGAAGCCTAGGAGCCCGCCGGCCATGGAGGAGGCGAAGGTGTATGTTACCTTGAAGTGGCTGGAGAGCTCGTCCTGGAGCGTGCGGAGGAGGGGCTTGTCGTAGAGGCCCTCGTAGGCGACGGCGATCTCCGCGCGCTGCGCCGCCGTCCGGTGGCCCAGGATCTCGATCAGCGCGTTCTCGTCCGTCCCCCACCCTGCCCATTTCTCACGATCTCAGCACAGGTTCTTCTTGCGGTAGAGCAAAAACAACAACATCAATCAATGGAGTAAACTTGATTGAATCTTCGTAAGTACTTACCTTGCACTGCTTTTCTGATGCTCTCTGCATCCTCGGTCGGGGAAGGGGCGGGGTCCGGGACCGAGATGGAGGCCATGGGGCTGAGCGTTCGCGCTCCTTCTTCTCCCTCCCTTCCCGTCCGTGCAGCCGAGGAGAAGTGGAGGAAGAGGAGATTGAGGGGAGGGATGTTATGGATGCACTCGAGGCAGCCGCACCAGCCACACATGGTAGCCACACAGACACCACAGCACACCACCAGGGTTGAAAGCTTCGCCGGCAATGGGCTTTTTGCCTAATTATTTCCTCGTGTGTTTCGCGTGTGCATCTTTTGATTGTGTTTTTCTTGGCTCATTTTAGGTTCTTAGTCATGAGTTTTAATGGTGCCACTGTTATCCAGCTTGTAATGTAATGGGGTAAGTAGCCTGGCTGATGTTGTGTACAGGTCATGCGAGGGGCATTTTGGGTATGTTCATTGCTCCTACTTAATCAGCATTGGAGAGGTATTTAGATTTGTTTGCTGGAAAAGGGTGAGTAATACTTAATGAATTGTTCCCTTTTCCGCCTTATAGCACACGTTGTAATAATTCTTAAGTTAAGGCTTGCCTCATCTATTTTCAGACTTGCTCATGCTGTACTGTAATCTAGTATCTTATTCAGATCTTGGGGTGTTTTCAGACTTGTCCTCACCATCTTCTTACTGGAACCTTTTTTTTTTTTTGCGAGTGTTCTTACTGGAACCTGAGCGTTAAAGAAAATTAGTAGGAGTACCATTTACACACCATTTTTTTTACATGTTTCATACTTGTTCATACCATCTCTTCTACTCTCCTCTTCTTGGGAAATAAAAAAAAATCGCTTCAAAAACAGTGCACCAACTAAGCACAAAAGAAAAGAGACAAAAAAAAAACAGTAGGCGAACGCGCCAGGTAGGGGTCGAACCTACGACTTTCCGCTTAGGAAACGGACGCTCTATCCACTGAGCTACAGGCGCCTTCATGAATTTATTTCTCCTCTCCACTCTCTATTCCTTCTGCAGCTTCAAACCAGCTGTTCCTCCCACTCACCCACCACTATTTGGGAAGATCAGCATGTGCAACAACACAGGAGTTTAGCAGCAACAATGATAAAAAACAGACATTCTCACGCTGGAAGAAGAATCTTGGGAACACATGGGCATTGCTTAACCGGTAAGGTTTCCTTCCAAAAGAGAGCTCCAAACAAATCTCCAAACCCACACTGTTTCCACCATGCAAAGATGTATAATTTGCTCACGCTTTACTGCTTTAGCCGTTCATTTAGAACGAGAAGCGTCATGGGCTCCAAGATAAACTGAAGAGCCTTTCAAAAAAACGGAGGACATGCCCGCACGTTCCATGCGCCCGGTTCGAAAGCGGAGAACATGCCACATTTCGCAAAGCATTTCAAAGCCTTTTTTGCTTTCTCTGTGAAACCCACGCTTTGCTTACTTTGTTAAACTATTACTTTCAATGGAAAGCTGCTTGTGATAAGAGGGAAACAAATTAAGTTGCATCAGAACAACTGTGCAGACAGAGCTACTTATGTTTCACAAAAGAAAAACTCAAGTACAGTTGGCAGGGTTGAGCTGACTGTAGGATACTAGAGAAAACAAGTCTTCTCGTGGATCACACTCATCTGACCAATGGTTTTTAAACATCAACGCTGCGAAGAGTCGATTTTGGTTGCCAACCAACCGCATAATTAACCAGGCCTTTGACGAAAGATACATGGACAACCGTGGCAAATGCCCAATGGCTGCTTATGCAAACAAATCAGCGACCATATCTGAATCTCCAATATCATAGTAGGTGATTTGGATGTGTGCAAGTCACTAATGATCTTGTCCTTCACCATGCGCCCAGTTTCCTCAAGCATAATAATAGGCTTGCTGTATGATTGAAGAATGTGGCCCAACATACTGGGACGATAATAATTAGTTATTTTGGACCACGTTAGTTGTATCTAGATGTTAGGATATATACATGGCCTTGACAGTACATGTTTTTCACATCGTCTAAATGTTGGTGCCACAAGTTTCAACTGAAAAAATCGCTTGTCACATCTTCACACTGTTAGTTAGACATGGACGACGGTGGTGTGAACTTAGGAAGCTGCATTAAACTGGTGAGTGAGAAATGTTTCCTCAATCATTTCTCTAATCCCTTAATTTTCCAGCTAACTAGGTTGCGTGGAATAGTGCGAACCTCCGATTGATTTGTTAGAGCGAAAGCAAAGACAACGAGCTAGATGATGTCCGGTTTGCTGGTACGTGACCTAGTGGCAGAAACTTGAAATAGAAGTTGTGCTCAGGAACATCCTTAAATTGAATATGACATAAACCAACCTTGCTTGCATGATTGGAGGAAAATAATGACGATGTTGGTGGCGACGATAAGGATGACACCGTGGACTGTAGGGTTTTCATTGCCACTGTGATCATCAATTTGAAATGAGAATTCTGAATGCATTATGAGCACAAATTTTTTGTTTGAAAGAAAGGGGCTGCACCCCAGATTCCGTCCCATTGCGATGAGATCACATTCAGTATAGGCAGATTTATGCGCTCGGGCATAGCCAAAGTAAACCGGAAGCATAGTAAAACACTTATTACAAGTTTTTCCCAACAAGATTTTCTAGATGGAGCTAACAGCAGGAGACATCGATAGCTGGACCGAGCAAGGTTGATGCATTAGTACAGTTCTGAAGATGAAGCGGTGGAAGTTGGTGGCGGCGGTCTCTGAGTGCACGCCGGACCGGTGAGACCCATGCCCGGCAGGCGTCCTGGATGGGATCTCAGGTCTTAGATGTTAGGTTTGGCTGCGATGCTTGTTTGGTATTAGGCCCAGACTATCTGCGTCCCTTCATCAACTGAATAGAGTGGCTTAGACGGTGGCTTTAGTCTTACTGTTGTATTACTTTGTAAGGTCTTGTGAGAATAATTAATAAAGTGACCGTATGCATCACCTAGATGCAGAGGCCGGGGGTCATCCTCCTTTTTTAAAAAAAACAGCAGGAGACAAACTCCAGGTCTTCACTCCGGAAGAACAGTCGCGGATGCAGCAGTTGATGTGGCGGATGAGGATCAAAAATATTAGAGGGGCCTGTGATTTGAGTTGGTGCAACCATTTGGAGGCAAATTGATCTGTTCATGTGATGTGTTCTTCCATTTTCGTGGACCATGACGACTTACTTGGGACCTTCATCACGTGCTGCCGATCTCCTAGAAGAAGTTTCTCAATTGATTTTACCTATTGTTATTGCTCATCTGCTAAATGTTAGCTGATCTATTTGAATCCTTCTGGCATCAATTTTCTTTTTTGCAATAATAACATTATTTAAACTCTTCCTCAAATCCTAAGTTGATCACACGATTACATTTCCCTCAACAAGGGCCGTCTGCACTTGCAATGGCGTGTTGTATTGTAGTTCAAGGTGTAGGTAAACTGATTTTATTAATTTTGAGTTAATTCCAGTTTTAAGTTTTAACCCTTACTTTGATATATTTGATCGAAATTAATTTATTTAGCAGTTTTCTTTAATCCAGATTACCCATTTAGTGAAAGTTTTGCCACCTTTTACTCCATTTAGTCATTTTCTCGTCCATTTTTACCGCATTTAGCGAAAAAAATCATCAATTTTACCCCATTTAGCAATCTATCATGTGGGTCTGAGTTGCCAAGTACACATGGCATGTCTCATTGCAATTTTGCTCTCTCCGTTTTTCCCACACCTGAATAGGTCAAATGGCTTAACTATACAAGTTTTTTTTTCCTCTGGCATAGGCCTGCATCCGGGGAGACGTCTAGGCGTGACGTGTCTCCGACGATAGCTTGTGCGGCGTTGGTCGAGATTCCGTCAAGTGGACGACCCTCTACTCGACAGGCCCCCAAGGCCGACGTGGTGGTCTTCAACGCGATTCCGGACCCGAGGTCATTCGACAGGCGGGTGAGTCGACGGATCTAAGCACAGCCGGATGCAGACGACTTGGAGATGGGGCGTGTCATGTGGGCAGCCAAGCTTCGCGACATCAAAGTCACTGTAAGTTATCTTTCGGATGTCTGGAGGTATCCGTATGTGGTCATTACTCAGCCATGCGGAAGTCAGGAAGCATATGGCGTTTGGGTGCAACCGCTGGAAGATAATAGGATATGTGTTTAGGCATCGTGCCTTATGTTTGCCGATTGTAGCATTTTATTTTGATGACATTGAGTTGTGATTCATAGTTAATTGCTCTATTTCTAATAAAATGAGTGTGTGCATCGCTTGATGCCAAGGCTCGGGGAGACCCTTCTTTTTGAAAAAAAAACACAGCTCCTTGTTCGTAACTTTCACTTCACTCTTCCATTCTATTCCAGAAAAAATGTACCCGAAGAAATTATATCTGATGTGACCGCAGCGTGACAAGGGCATAGTACAGCTGACAATTATAGCGGTCGTCGTCCATAATCACCCCGTGTTGCACGATGCAAATACTGCTATGCACACCCACCCATCGCGTCGTGGGTTGTCACTTCATTAATTAGATGGGATCGGTGTGCATACGCGGATGTGGTACCCATGTGTAAACCATTGACGACCCTTTTCTTCCATTAGCTGTGAAGATTATACCAGCGCTGCCCATAATCGCCTTCCCAAACACACCGTCTCCGAGTATAAAGATCGTCCAGCAGGAGCGGCAGAGCACACAGCGAATTCAGCGAGCGACCCGTGCAGCCATCGCCTCCGTCTCCTCAAATCTTTGGCCAGCATTTTTGTCAGGGCAACAATGGCCGACGAAGTTCAGGCGCTCACCAAGGCCTTCTCAGGTTTGCATCCATAATCGTTTACTCCTACGACATTGTTCATCGTTCATACTCGTACCACTGTGTTTGTGTGATCATTCCTTAGAGTTGATCCGTATGGATTTTCGTTATGATTAATTGAAATCTATGACGATGAAGGTCTGGGAGGCCTGGGCGTGGACGAGCCGACGATGGTGGCGGCGCTGGCGAACTGGCGGAGGCAGCCGGAGAAGCGGTCCGGGTTCCGGAGGAGCTTCCCGGGGCTGTTCAAGGAGCAGGGCGTGATCGAGCGGTGCGAGGACGAGTACATGCTGCGCCTGGCCGCCGAGTTCTCCCGCTTCAAGAACCTCATGGTGCTGTGGGCGATGCACCCGTGGGAGCGCGACGCCCGCCTCGCGCACCACGTCCTCCACCAGGCCCACCCGGCCGCCATCCTCGTGGAGGTCGCCTGCACCCGCTCTGCCGAGGAGCTCCTCGGCGCGCGCAAGGCCTACATGGCGCTCTTCCACCACTCCCTCGAGGAGGACGTCGCCTACCGCGCCAAGGACAAGCCCTACTGCAGCGTAAGCTCTCTCTCTCTCTCTCTTTCTTTCTTTCTTTCTTCTTGAGAGCCATGGCCATGGAGGAGGTGGAGTCTGATGTACGTGTTTGTGGATGTGCAGCTGCTGGTGGGGCTGGTGAGCGCGTACCGGTACGAAGGGCCCAAGGTGAGCGACGACACGGCCAAGGCGGAGGCCAAGGCGCTGGGCGCGGCGGTGAAGGGCGCCGGCGGCGGCAGGCTGGTGGAGAACGAGGAGGTGGTCAGGATCCTCACCACCAGGAGCAAGCCGCACCTCGTCCAGACCTTCAAGTACTACAAGGAGCTGCACGGCAAGCACATCCAGGAGGATCTGGGAAGCGAGGAGGCTCTGAGGGAGGCCGTGCGGTGCCTGGCGACGCCGGAGAGGTACTTCAGCCAGGTGATGGCGGCGGCGCTGAGGGAGGGCGCGGACCACCACGGCAAGGAGGCCCTGGCGCGGGTGGCGGTGACGCGGTCGGACGTGGACATGGACGCCATCCGGGCGGCCTACCAGGAGCAGTTCGGGGCCAAGCTCGAGGACGCCGTCGCCGGCAGCGCGCACGGCCACTTCAAGGACGCGATCGTCTCCCTCATCGTCGGCAAGTAACCATACGATACAACATTATTACGGACGCGGAGGACGGTGGCGATGGCGCGCCGGCCGAGCGTGTGTTTTTCTTCCTGGTTCATCTCATTTCGTGTGTGCGTTTGTATGTTGATGAATCGTTGTCGAGCGGGCCGTGTAAGGGTGCTTAGGCCTTGTACAATGACAAATGCTTAGAGGGGTGCTTAAAAAAATAAACCGAGATTTTTTGAAGCACCGGTGCCTATTTCTACAGGAGAGACGCTTAGTTAAGCGTTTATCCTGTACAAATAAGCACCGGTGCTTAAGAAAAGTATGATTTATTTTTGTAAGCACCTTCCCTAAGCACCTTTCATTGTACAAGGCCTTACAGAAATGTTTAAAAAATAAATTGGGTTTTTCTGAAGCATCGGTGCCTAATTCTATGGGAAAGACGCTTAATTAAACGTCTATTCTGTACAAATAATCACCGGTACTTAAAAAACATCCGGTTTATTTCTCTAAGCACTTTTTCTAAGCATCTTCCATTATAAAAGACCTAACATTTGCAGCTGAGGTCGTGTAATACGGCTGATCGGGGATCAAATAAAGTTAAGCATTTGGATCTTTCTGTTCCATTCCCGGTCGTTATTTCGATGGAGTCGTGCTCCGTGTCAGTGCCGGGCCACTCCTGTAGATAGTGTCAGCAAAGCGCTGCCCAAGATCACAGCGACAAGCCCATCGTCCGGCATGTGCTCGGCTCAGTAATGCTCCTTGATCTTGCAACATCTAGGCCTTTTCCTAAAAATTTGTAACTGAGAAAAGAATGAAACATCATTTTAGCTATATGTAAGTTGCCTGATTTTTAAATTTGGGCAAGCCAACTTTCTGACGAGTCTTTTCTGACCATTGATACTTTTGTCAAGATTCGTGTTGAATTTTTGACACTTTTTAGAAGGTGTTGAATTTTTGACTCGTCTTTGTTCGCGATCAGTTGAATTTTTATTGGGCTTGAAGCCCGTTGCTCACTCTCGTTTTTTTTATTTGTGTCCGATTTTGCTTTTCTTTTTAGTATTTTTTCCTTTTTAATATATGGGTATTTTCAAGATGGGCGAATGTAAATGTATATAAGCAAGTACTCCTTCTGTAAATTAATATAAGAGCGTTTAGAATACTAAAATAGTGATCTAAACGCTCTTATATTAGTTTACAGAGGAAGTACTATACAATATGTGTGCAAATTATACTGCAGTGTAAACGTTGCACTATTATATGTTTATTTTTTGCATATTACAAAATTTTACTGCAAAGTTGTGTACAATATTACTTTTATTACTTAAAGGTTAAGATCAATGATATTTAGGGCCTTTCTGATCTTCTTCAACTTCACAAAACTTCATAAATCCAGCTTCCCTAGCCAGCTTCTCGCTCCCTCTGGCGATTCCCGAGCATTCGGCGTCGTGTGCAGCTTCTCCTATCGCTGCAACCCAGCTGGGAGGTTGTGGGCCTATTGGACGCCAGTTTGGGCCGGTTGGAGGCAGCCCAATATGGGCTAGACATCGAGGAAAGCTGCCCCTGCATCGATTCGATGGAGAGCGAGAGGAGCGTTATGTTTCCTGCGAGCGTACCGGTTCGCTGGCTTGGACTTGGCGGTGGCACTTCGGTTGTAATACTAGCCAACTCTAGCTTTTCGCATCGATGGAGCTGGGCCGACGCTCCTCCAGGATTTTGCACTGCCATCGGGCATAACTTCGAGAAGCCGGCTTCTCGTAGCAAAACTGTTCGGGACAAATTCATCTATGAAGTTTGTGTAGTGTGGAGCTAGAGGACTTCAGGACAGGCCCTTAGTCATTCTCTCTTAAAAAACATTTTTAAGTTTTCATTTCATTTTATTTCTTCTTTAAGGTAGCACCAATGCCACTAATTAATTCCTTCTTAGATTGTTTTTGCACAAAACCCACTTTTACGTGTTTATTCTTGCATATTATAAAAAAGTGTGCATAAATCGTGCAAAAGTTTTGTCCATATATTTTATTATTTTTCATTTTATTTATTAAAGGGTAATACCAATGCCACTAATTTATTTTTCTTAGAAAACTTTTATTTTCTTTTTTACTTTATTTTTGTTTTTGTTTCATTTCATTTTCTTTCTTCTTTAAGGTAAGACCAATGCCACTAATTAATTCCTTCTTAGAAGTTTTTTCCAAAAGCTTCACTATGTACACTTATTGTTGCATATTATAAAAAAGCAATTTATGCATAAATTGAGTGAATTTTTTCATTATTATTGTTATTTTCTTTCTTAAAGGATAATACCAATGCCACTAATTTTTTTCTTA